>NC_058130.1:318774135-318794461 GCF_016433145.1 Gracilinanus agilis | reverse complement strand
CTTCCTTCCTTCCTTCCTTCCTTCCTTCCTTCCTTCCTTCCTTTCTTCTTTAGGTATTAATCCTTCAGTTGCTATTTTCACTGTCTCCTCATTTATGAAATAGCTACTTTCAGTTTCTAATGTTACTATTTTCTCTAATTACTTATCCATGTAGCTGTTTATCTCCTTCATCAACTTTCCCTCCCCTCCAACAACCATGAAATTTAAGCTTCTTGAGAGTAGGAATAGTTTTGTTTTTGACTACATATTCTTATAACATAGAGTACTGCCTTTTATATGCTTTGTAAATCATAACTCAATTAAATAAACTTAGCTTTGTGATGGATGCAATTTATTTTATTACTTTGTACTATCTCCAGAGCTACTAAAGCTACTAACAGCCTCATAATTTCCATTGTAATTTATTACAGTTTGGCGACCACCCCTTTTTTAACTATTATAGAAGCCAATATCATTCTGTTTCACTGTTGATATATTTGTATTTAGTTTTTCTATTTAAATGCATAGTATGTGCATATATATTTATACCTGTGTATGTGTATACATACATATATATCCTGCATAAATGTATGTAGATAGATAGATAGATAGATAGATAGATAGATAGATAGATAGATATACATTTTTATTGAGTAAACAAAATTAACTTAAGGGTATAATAATTATTTTAAATTAGTCTTTTTGCCCACATATTATTTTTTCTTTTACTTTCAAAATTCATTGTGACTTTGAGCAAATAAGAGCAGTCTCTTATGCCTCAAATTCCATGTAATATTTTCAAGGTTATCATGATCAAGAAGATTTGCTTGTCTTTTTCCATCTATTTGTGAATATATTATCAATTCTTTTAAAGAGAGGAATTGAAGCAGTTGCAAGTTAACAACATAGTAATTACACTATGCTAATAATGAAATATACAATCAAACATTCTAAACATTTATTAAATGCCCATTATTTGTCAGTCATTCTGCTAGGTACTGGGAAAATAAATACAAAGAATGAAATAATCCCTACTCTGAAGAATGTTACATTTTAATGGAGGAGACATAAAGACATATATTAGTGTAATTAGGACACAATCTTTTCTTTCTATTCTCCAACCCACTTGGAGAATTAGTGAATCATAGAAATCTGTTCTGGATGGTTATTTTTACCTTTCCAATTCAGAGCATAATCATATCCCCTGGTTGTTTCTGGTTAGTTTATTGCATGGTATTAAAAAGAATTTGACTTAGCTTCTGAGTTGGAACATGATATGCAAACAGAAGGTTCGAATGAGCAATCTCTTACTCTCTACTGTGGGAGGTAAGAGAGGCACAAATTCTGTAACCTTCATTTTGAAGATAAGGAAATTGTGGCAAATAGGGTTTAGTGACTTTCCTAGAAACACACAGTTAATTATAGTCTGAGGCTGCATTTGAAGTCAAGAGGGAATAGTCTTCCTTACTCCAGACCTGGCACTCCATCCACTGGGTAACCTAGATGCCCCTACAGAATATTTCTGGTTATGTGATGTCAGGAGTCAGATTGGAAATGATTAAGGAGTGAGAGGAAAGGAAATGGCAGTACCTAGCAGAGAGTTTAAATTTGGAGAGCAATAATCCCTGGAAAGTTAGAGAAATAACCAGACTAACAGAGTCATTGTGCCCAGGGGAGAGCAGTGTGAAAAAAATCACAAGAAAAGGCACTGAGGCCTTGTAGTCCTTGAAATGTTCTACTTCTAACTCATCAGACTTTCCTCTTTCATGACACAAAGTCTTCCTCACACCTTTGGTAGATATCTCACATTGGAAATATACTCTCTATCATCCATTCATCTGATTGGCTGGTTCCTCCTAGAGAATTTATTTGAAAGAAAGCATCTGAGCCAACCATGTCCTCATTACAATGTGGACTCTACTGTTCAGTTATACTCTATTATGCTTCTATGTAGATATTTTTCTCTACTCTTTTTAGTTTCCTTTTTATGTATTGTTTTCCCCCATTAGAATGTAAGCATCTTGAGGGCAAGGACTATTTTTACTTCTTCTATTTGTAATCCCAGGGCACAACATTGTTTTGGCACATAGAGTTTAATAAATGCTGGTTGATTTGATGTGATTTGAGGCAGACAGTGCAGACTTTTGTTCTCTATGAGTTTTGATTGACAAATGGAGGACAGATTTAAGAGATAACTTGAGAAGACAGTGTCAGATAACAAAGACTTTTCAGGTATGAAGGCCATTTTCAAGACAATCAGTATAAAATTAATAGGTAGGGAGAGGTGGAAGATTAAGGCCAGTGGTGGAGACTGAAGTTGTATTCCATTAAGGAAAACAGGAGGAAAATACATGTAGACAAGGTGAGTTTTTCATGAAGAAGAGCAAACTCAGTAGAAATTAGGGAAATAACGGTGAGAGAGAATGACAATGTCAAGATTTGTAATTAGGTGGGGGGGGAGTGGGGGAGGGAGAGTTCACATCAAACGTCCTCAAATTTCTCCATGAAATAAAAGGCAAAGGTCCTCAAAAGAGAGAGTAAGGGAAGAAAGATGACAATGCTTAAGGATAGAAAATAAGGTATTTTAAAAAGCCTTTTATATACAAGAAATATGGAATAAAATGAAGAATTTTTTTAAATCCTTGTCGCAGTGAGCATCCCTTTCGAAGCTAGAAATAGAGATATTTATATGTAAATATACATATAAAATATGTATTACATTATTTAATATGTATACTATATAAAAACATTTTTATCTCTCATATAGGTTTCATATTTAAGGTAATAATTCACATTTCTTTAGTTCTTGAAGATTGCTAAAGAGTTTTCCTCAAAACAATCATAGATAGATAGGACACAATTTTATACCTACTTTTTGAATAAGGCTGAGCCCCAGAGAGAGGAAATAACTTTCCCAACATCACAAAGCTGACAAATATTGCAACCAAGATTTTTATCCAGGTTAATTAATTCCAAATTCCACTTCAAATTTTTCTCTAAAATATATTAACATCATGCCACATCACCTTTCAGCTGAAGTTTGATAAATAGAATGGATTGAATTCAAGATTATTCTTTTTTTGGGAAATATTGATTTCACATTCTTAATGCTTCATCTCCACTATTTAATACTGGTGCCACAATGGTAAGATATTAGACTTTTAAAAAATCTTCTTAATTAATGAAAAATAGTCTTATCTCCACGTTGCTATCATTCCAAGAAGCAAATGATGCTAGAAAAATTCTTATACTATCAATAAATGGCATTTCAGCATTAGCATTATATACATATATTGTTGTTGTACAGTTATTATCATGTTTGACTCTCTGTGTCCCCATGGACCATAGCTATACATGGCATTTCTTTTTTTTTTTATTTTTTATTTTTATTTATTTTTTTTTTTAAACCCTTGTACTTCGGTGTATTGTCTTATAGGTGGAAGATTGGTAAGGGTGGGCAATGGGGGTCAAGTGACTTGCCCAGGGTCACACAGCTGGGAAGTGGCTGAGGCCGGGTTTGAACCTAGGACCTCCCGTCTCTAGGCTACATGGCATTTCTTAATAGCTATCCATGGAGTTTCTGAACAAGGATACTGGAGGTTTGACATTTCCTCCAATGGATCCAGTGGATCCTTTTGTCAGGCAGTCAGAGATTTCTCAGTCACACATATATGAAGAATTTCAGGACAGGACTGATTCAGATCTTACTGACTCCAATGTCAATACTCTATGCACTGAATCACTTGGTCCCCTCCTATTTTTACCTGTATAAATTTACTGTATGTACATCCTTACATACATACGTATGTATAGTACACAGTAGGATAATTAAAAAAAAAAAAGAAAGTATTAGGTAATCATGAAGAAAACCAACAAATTGGTATACTTTCCATGTACAGGACCATGCCATTGTTTTTCCTTTTTTTATTTTTTAAGAAACTTTCTTTTATTTTTAAATTTAATTTAATTTTTTAAAAAACACATGCCTTCCATTTTAAAAAGAATACTGTGAATTAGTTCAAAGGTAATGAGTAGGAAGCTTTTGAGTCTAAATTTGAACACAGGACCTCCCATCTCTGGGTCTGATTCTCAATCCACTGAGCCACTTGACTGCTTCCTCAGAAAGATTTTTTAAAATATGTACCTCAAACTTCATTTTTGAATATTTTATGTCTCTAGTTATTATCCACTGAACATACTCTGTCTTGCCATTTTTGGATACTGAAGTGGTCATTAAGCCCAATATTCAAATTCAAAGAATTATATATCTTGAAAGAACTTAGATAACATGTAATTCAACCCTTTTATTTTAAAGACGAGTGATCAAACTCAAAGAGCTACAGTGACTTGCCAAAATTTATGCCACAAAGCTAGTGGTTTAGAACCTAGGTTTCCTGATTTACTGCCTAGTGCTCCTTTTGATCCAATATCAGTTGATAAGTATTTACATATATGCACATGAATGATATGTAAAAAAATCAAGGGGTGAAAGAGAGGGTTGCCCTAAGAGAAAAGGGATGGGAGAGATAGAATAGGGTAAATTATATAACATAAAGAGCTGTGAAAAATCATTATAGAAAGGGAAGGATAAGGGTGGTGACAGGCAATGCTTAAACTTTACTCTCTTCATAACAGCCTCAGAGAGGGAAAAATAAGTATTTTCATTGAGTTATAGAATTCTATTTTACCCCACAGTGATGTAGAAGGGGAATAAAACAAGGGAACAAAGAGGTAATTGGAGGGAGGGGGAATTGATGACAAAAAGCAGAATACTGGTGAGGAGGAACAGAATGAAAGGGAACAGAGCAGGATCTTAAAACAGATAATATGATGGACAGACACAGTTTTTAATCATATTACATTCCGTTGTGCCACAATGTATCAGTCTCTGTGTACAATGTTCTCCTGGTTCTGCTCTTTTTGCTCTGCATCAATTCCTAGAGGTCATCCCAATTCGCATGGAACATTCAGGTTATTTTCAATTTAAATTTTATGATTCAAAGATTATACAAATATTTTTACTTCTTAAAGTGAGATTTCTCTAGATGAAATTCCAAATTCTTTTTAATTCAAATTTGTGTGTTCCAAGAACACAAACATAAAATTCAACAGCATTAAATTTAATGGAGGTGGGGGAAGATAGGCCATTTGGATGGTTCATATTAACCAATAAATCATTTATTAATAGATTATGTCAAGCACTGTGCTAGGCAGTAGTGGGAAAAAGACAAAAATGAAATAACTTTTTTCCCTCCAGAAAACTATGTTCTATTGGGGAAAATTATACATACAAATATTATTAATTAAATGAAATACATTTTAAGGCACAAGCTGTAAAATAATGGATTATAAAAGTTGAGATTTAAATAGGAAAAACAATGAAGTGTATTTAAACCTAATATACAATTATTAGTTTATATTGAAGAAAAGGTTATAGCAAGTGATTTTCAGAGCAGTGTTCCATTAGGGATCCTGCTGTCTTACTGCTGAAATCCCACATTTTATTTCCAAAAGATGATAGTTACCATGTATATATTTCACTATCATTAAAGAAACATTTAATTCCAGCTGTGAAATAAGTCTGTATCCATGTGTATGTACTGGAGTGTCCCCCATAATGAATTTACAACCTGTGCCTTGTCCTAATGTAGATGCAAAATAGAAATGAATTGTAACAATACCTATGTTTCCCCAAGATGATCTTTTTGCTTAATTTGATAGAATCAAAAGGCTTAGGAAGCTTTTTGACTTTGAATGGAAAGAATGAATATTTTCTCTGGCCCACATAGGAAAGAAGACAGAGAACTTCTGCTAATTGATTAAAACTGCTTTATTTTGTGTACATAATTTTTTAAAATGGAAGATTAGTACCTACTATATGCCAGGAACTGTCTTATGCATTAAAAATATGAAGACAAAAAAGTTTTTGATCTGATGGATCTTATAGTCTAATGAGGGAAGTCAGCATGCAAACAAACAAGATAAGTATAGAATAAACTGGAGATAGTATTAGAGATAGCAATAAAGATAATTAAGGACCCCAAAAAAGCTTCTTTTAAGAGGTAAGGCTTTAGCTTAGAATTGGAGGAATCAAAAGTCAGGAGGCAGAAATAAGGAGAAAGAGAGTATTTTTAAGAAATGGGGAATAGGGAGCAGCTGGGTAGCTCAATGCATTGAGCCAGGTATAGAGACAGGGAGTCCTGGGTTCAAATCTGTCATCAGACATTTCCTAGCTATCTGAACCTGGGCAAGTCTAGCCCTTACCATTCTTCTGCCTTAGAACTAATACTATGTATTGGTTCTAAAGTAGAAAGTAAAGGTTTTAAAAGTAAAAAGAATGGTGAATAGACAATTAAAATCCTCACATTGATGAGAAAGTTTTGTGCAAAAAAACAAGGAGGTCAGTGACATTGAATCACAGAATGTAGGAAAGGAATTAATGTTTAAGAAGACTGGACAGGTAAGAAGGGGTTAAGTTATGAAAGACTTTCAAATCCAAACAGAGGATTTTTATTTAATTCTAGATATAAGAGGGAACTGCTGGAGTTTGTTATAAATAAGATGAGTGAAATGATCAGACCTGAATTTTTGGAGATTGTTTTGACAATTGAGTGGTGTATGGATCTGAATGAAGAGACATTTGAAGCAGAAAAAACAACCATAGAGACTATTGAAATAGTCTAGTCATGAAATGATGAAGATCTTGACTGGGGTGTTGGTAATGTTAGAGGAAAGTGTTTTATATAAGAATTGTCTTAAGTATGGAAACGAGAACTGACCACTAATTTAATATGAGAAAAGAAGACTGACTCTTAGATTATGATCCTAGGCAATTTTGGGAATGTACAGTACCCTTCATATTAATAGGAAACTTTAAGGAGGCAAAGGGTTTGGGAGAGAAATAATGGGTTCAATTTAGAATATTTGAGTTAAGATGTCTCCAAGACATACAGTTCAAGATGTCTAAAGAATCTGAAATATGAGACTGGAAGTCTGGAGAAATATTAGGTCTAAACAAATAGATCTTAATCATCTACATAGGCATGATAATTCAAATAATGTGAGATAATGAGTTCTGTAGTACCTGAAATTTTAACCAATAAATAAAATGAGGCCATTTCCCTGAGTTTAACATTAATAATGTGGAATGTGATATATTAATAAATGTTTAATCTATCATACATGTCTCTATGTAGAAAAGGTGTCAGACCTTTCTGAGCTCTGATACTCTCTCTTATATTGAAGATATGTCTTCTTTTTGATTGACTTGACAATACAGCATTTGAAATTCCTCTGGAAGTCCCAATCGGTGGTTATTTTAACAGAGGAGTTGTACTTAAAGATCTCAATTCCTCCTCTGTTATTTCATCACAGAGGGGAGAAAGAATTATTCTTCAAGTGGGCAGACCCCATATAAGCTAGGGAAACATGGCTAATTCACCCTTCTCTATTTTTTAAAGAAATGGAATGTCAATAAGTTTATGAAACCCAGTTTCCTTTAGCAATCTTTGGTTAAAAAAAGTTGTCTCAATCATATTTTCAGTGACTCTTTCCCTTATTGTAGACTTTATCACTCAAATCTAGATGATATGTTTAGCAAGGGCAAAGAGGACATATGATTTTCAATGCCTTAGGGAGAATGTTCTTGTTTATATATAAAGGAGAAGAATTATCTAGTTTGCCTTTACAAAAGACAAAGGTCCTGGTCCTTTCAGTTGCCTTGAGACCTAAGAGTAATTACATCAACTTGAGAACTAAAGAGTCTGACTTTCAAGGGTTAGGGTTTGAGAAAAATAAATGGATTCTTTTAGAAATATTACTAACAAACAATATAATTCAACATTAAGTTTGCTCATATCACAAAGTTAATAATATGGAGGGAAGAAAGAAGAGGATTCAGATCAGATTCTTGAGGGACCACCAGGTATGACAAAAGAAGATGGAGAATGAGTAGTCAGGTAAAAAGAGAACTAGGTGAGAGCAATATCTTTAACAACCCAAGGGAGAAGAAACTATCAAAGAGGATGATCAACAGTGTCAAAGGTTGCAGAGATGTCAAAAATAAACATTAAGAAAAGGCCATTAGATTTCACAGTTGAGGAAAGATCTTTAATAATTTTGAAAAGAGTAGATTTGGTTAAATAAAGTTGGAAGCCAGAGTGCAAAGATTTAAGAGTGAGAGAAAAGTAAATGGGATCATCAAAGTGGGCTCCTCAAAGAATTGAGTCAAAAAGGGAAGATAATAAGATGATAGCTAGTGGTGATGAATGAAGTGAGCATTTTTTTGAGGATGGGGATACAAGACCATTTTTATAGCCAATAGAGAAGGATCAAGTTGAAGAGGAGTAATGGCATATTAGTAAGAGAATAGAAATGGTAAAGGAGGTGATCTTCTGCAGAAGGGGAGAGGAATTAAGATCAATTATACATGTAGAAAGGTTTGCCTTTGCAAGGAAAAAGGCTTCTTCTTATGTGAAATGGAGGAGATGAAGGAAATAGTAGTAAAAAGCATCTGCATGATATGAGATGAGGAGAGGAACAAGCTCAAAAGGAAGATCCAGTGGTACCTTGATATACGAACACTTAGTCGTGAGGAATTTGAGATAAGATCCGTCGCAATCAGGATTTTTTGCTTTTAGTCTTGAGTGGATATTTGAATCACCAGCTTCCACCATCCTCCACTAGATAACCTGCTGAATGTTCAATTTCACAAGTTATACAAGGCTCTCTCATTTAGTTCAGTATTTTGTGACCCTGCAAGCATCTTTATTGAATTGTTTTTGTTTTCTTCTTTATTTTTGTCTTTATTATCACTTTTTTTTGGCAAATTTCTTAACGTCTAACCATGTCCTGATGACAGAGGAATTGAAAGAGTTACAAGAGCAGCAACATACAGATATTTTGCAGGAAATTAGTGAGGAGGAGCCCAAGGTGGATGAGGTAATCAGTACAAGCAAGATTATGGAAATATTGAACAGCTTATTGAAAAGACACATCCAGAAAAAGTTGTAACAGGTCATGAATTGGAGCTGTGTAATGACATTTGTTTCACACATTATTGAAATGCTTTGAAAGGGAGGAAGAAGCAAACTGTCATGGAAAGGTTTTTGTTGAAACACCCTCTAAGTGAAATCGAGGAAAGTGTGGCAAAACAGCCAAAATTCAGTGAAGAAAAGGATGATGATTAAGTTAAGTAAAAAAATAGCAATTAAGCTTAGCAATAAAGTTACATGTCATTAAGTAAGTAATGTGTAAGGTCAACTTTGTATTTAAATGTAGCATTATGTGTGTAGATAGTAAGTTATGTTAAGTGATAGCACGTAAAATGTAAAACCTTCTCCACCAGCATCTTCGTCTGGCTTTAACGGTAAATAACATTTCATAAGCAAGTTAATTTCTTTACATTCTTTCTTATTATCTACAAATATATTTATTTATTATTTTAAAAGTACATTTTCATATTTAAAAGCATGTAAAGCAAAATAATCATGTGGTTTTGGGGGGCTCAAATGGATTAATTGCATTTCCAATAATTTAAGTGGGGAACTTTGATTTGGTACATGAGCAAACTGAGTTACAAGCTTGGCCATGGAACAAATTATACTCATGTGTCAAGGTACCTCTATAGTTTTAATGAGGGTTCTATTTCTTCCCAAATTGTTCCTTCCATTAATACATGCATGTGGAATCACAGAACGTACATATGTAGAATCTTTAAAATAAGTTAAGCTCCATTGAATCAGTAACTTCTATCCCATGATAAATTGATTCTTTGTTTTTTCTACCATGCCTGAATTACCTTCTTTTCATTTTTTCAAAACCTCTACTCCCAATTTTGTGTTCTAGTCCAAAAAGTCCAAGCATTCATCCACATGACAATCCTTTAAGCACATGAATACAGTTTTCATTTTCACCTATGTGAACATTTTATTCTCCAGATTAATTATTCTTGATTTCTTTCAGCAATCCATACATGGGATAATTGCAATCTTCTTATCATTTTCCTTTAGATAGAACTTAACAGCAATAAAGTCCAACCAAATGAAATATTTGTAATGTAATTACTAGTGTTTTGTATATTTTAATACTATATGCGTGCTAGCTATCCTTCTCAATAAAATTATTATTCAGGGGTGGGGGGGGGCAGCTGGGTAGCTCAGTGGTTTGAGAGTCAGGCCTAGAGACCAGAGGTCCTAGGTTCAAATCTAGCCTTAGACACTTCCCAGCTGTGTTACCCTGGGCAAGTCACTTGACCCCCATTGCCCACCCTTACTACTCTTCTACCTAGGAGCCAATACACAGAAGTTAAGGGTTTAAAAAATTATTATTCATTTGGAAAATTCTGGGCAGTACGGCTTTCAATGCAATCTATGTTTATATTAGCTTTTTGGGACTGAGTTAGCAGTTTATTCACACAAAAGACCCTAGATGTTTTTCATATAAATCACTGCCTTTTACCATTGATATCTCAATTCAAATATACATGTACATTTTATACATAGATATATGATTTCCATAGATAGGAAAAACTTCTGATGTGGAAACTCTTTCTACTTGCAGAATATACTCAGTCTATCTGCTATGATTTCTTTGGGAGTACTTAAAGTTTAAGTGATATATTCTGAGCTAAACAACTAGCATGAATCAGAGGAAAAATTTGAATCTGTATTTTCTTGACTACAAAGTTGACTCTTTATCCACTGTGCTACAATGCCCACTGCCTCATTTTCTCATGTACATATAAATAATTATAGTCACATACATGTATAATATCTGTATTCACATTTGCATAAATTATACATATACAGTATATTTATGTTTGCACATACCTATGGGCATAGAAGTATAATATATGTAGGGATAAATGGGACATAAGAAATATTGTCAGAATTAGATTTAATTTTTAAATAATTTTGAATTTGTATGATAGTTTTGAGTCTGTATGAATTATGGGCTAATTGTTTAAATTTACATAAATCAGACTTAATGAAAGTTGAATGACATCTTATTTCTTATTTTCACTAATGTTCCCTCATGCACATAACTGAACATTTAGAATGGAAAAATTATTTTAATAATTTTATATTTTAAAAATCCATTTGTTTTGTATGAATAAGAGTTTCCTATTTCTGGAGTTATCTGGTTCTGCATTAATAATTTAGTGAACTAAATTTTCTCTTTCAGACCACATCACATATCTTTCCCTATTTAACTAAGTCTGTCTGAGTTGGGAAGTTTTTTGCCTATCTAAAATAATTTGGTTTTGATGGTTTCCAGAGAAAACTTCAAGCTTTAGGCTTAGCATTTCTTTTCTTAATTTCAATTTTTCAAAATGTGGCAAATGACAAATTAAAGTAATATAGGAAAAAGCCAAAGACACCTAAAGTAAATGGCAGTGTATCTAGTTGACCCATAAGGACTATGTAGGTATAGGCCTCGGGTATATTTTGTCTCAATACCAGAAAACAATGACTTACTTCATAAACAATTGTAATAAAATGTGTTTGAAATTATCACAATCAAGGTACATAAAAGGAAAGTAAAATTTTATCCTTATTGTTACTTAATTTTTATTCTCTTGTAAGAAATGTTTTTTTTTTCATTAAAAACAAAACAAACCATTAAGCTTAAAGCTCAGAAACATGTTTGTATTTACTTATGGTAGTTAGGTAAATGTAGCATCAATATCTAGTTTTCTAGATCAAAAAATAAAAGGTAAGAATATAAAAGATGAAATTTGACTAACTTTTCATATTTTCAGTGATTGCCTTTCTGTTTTCATGAAAAGAGTGGAAAGGCAAGGAATAGTCAAGCCAGCTTCTGAAATGAGAATGTTTCATTCTTCTTGCAATTGGTAATCAACTTAAAATTACAAAAACATGAGTAAAATATTTACCTAAAGATTTTCTCATCTATGTCTATATAATGTTGAAAAATGTGTTAATTCAATTTATAGATTGAAAAGTAGTCAAAGCATATTTACTATCATCAAGTAGTCACAGACTAAAATTATTCCCCATTCTCATGTAACATTTATGTGTTGCCAAAAAATAAAAAACCTGGAGTAATTCAATTAGGTTATTTTTTTCAGTTAGAATGACTTTTGAAGCAATATCATCATATCACATATATTGTGAAAAAGATAATGGAGGTACCAGGGATGTTAAAACAAAATCTAAATGGTTGTGGGTACACACACTGGGTTGTAGAAGAGATAGGACCAGGATAGACCAGAGTTCACTGGGTTAACACAGGAATGGCAGTTGTTCTTAACTGTCACCCAGCTCTCCCTAGGCCAGAGACTTTGAAACCAACAGGCAAGGTAAAAGTTTTAATGGTTTCAATGATGTACAACTAAAATAAAGGTGGGAAAGGGATTTCTATACTTAAAACCTAAAGGGCAAAACCACATGGCAAGGGGAGGACTTCTCTACTCTAATCTTAGTTATCTAGCAGACAGGGCCAAAGGAGCAGAGCAGGAATGACTGTGAAGGCCTCAAACCTGGTACCAGCCAGATTTGACCAGCACAGCAAATGGGGCTGAGGGTGGCTTTGGGGTTCTCACAGTAATCCACAGATGATCAGGATGCCAGGATGCCAAAAGCTTGGGTGGTCCAAGATATTCAAGAAGAAAGAGTGTGCTTGAGATTCTGTCCACCAGATCACAAACTTCTCCTCTTGGTACTTCTCTGTAGGTCTTGTCCTCTTGCTGGAAAGCCACCACCACTCAGGATCCCAGGGAAATCAGGAAGCAGGGTGTCCTTTACTCTGAGATCTCTTAGGGCTAGCCATAGTTTGTGCCAACCCCTAAGGGAGTCTCTCTCAGGGCACAAGCCACTTCTTCCTGCCCCTTCATTCCATCTTGGAATTCTCCAGTTCCAGCCCTTCCTGCTAGATGAACCTTAATTCTTAATTAATTACTACCTAATCTTCCTCACAACAATATCAATAGCAAAGATTGACCCCAGTATAATGAATAGTCACTGATAATGCCCTTCCTCACACTGCTCATACTGGGTATATGTGCAAACTTCCCTCTGGGTTTGTGTTCTAGCTCCTTCTTGCTGTCATACTAAAGTTTTACTACCACCATACGGTCACTTTCAATTTCTTTCAGTGATAAAGTGACTTCATTGTGGTGGAATGTGCTTGCCCCTACTCACTACTCTATCTCTTTTACTAACACTGATTCATTTCTATTTACACATCTATCTATCAATAATGACACTTCAAGGGGGCAGCTAGGTGACTCAGTGGATTGAGAGATAGGTATAAAGGCAGGAGACTGGGTTCAAATTGACCTCAAACACTTCCTAGCTATGTAACCCTGGGTAAGATACTTAGCCTCTATTTTCTAGTCCTTCTACCTTGAAATCAACATACAGTATTGATTCTAAGATGGAAAATGAGATTTTTTAAAAAATCATGGCACTTCTGTTTCTCAAGCATAATAATTTATTTAACAATAAAGCAAAATAAATATGTGCTTATATACTGAAGCATTGCAGAAATAATAAAAATGTCATAATCTACACAAATCTAAGTCATTCTCCAATTAATAATCTCAATATCTTAGGTGTGTTTGTGTGTATATGTGTCTTTCTGTTGGTGTCAGGGAATGAACAAACACTGATAGAAACCTGCCAAGGAAACATGAGTAAGTGTGGAATTGAGGTGAATCAAGGATCACTAAGCATTCATCTTGGAAGGGGACTGGAAACTAACCCCATAGAACCCTGACAGATTTCTGTTTGGAAGGGGCCAGCAGAAGGGGGAGTTTGGAGGAGTTTTTCTCAACTGTCACTTCACTCCTGACCAGAATGGGGCCCTGATGGTTTGGTTCTTTGGTTATTGGAGGCTTTCTTTTGGGGGTGGATCCTGAGTGAATTGGGCTCCTCTGTACTTTTATTAGTGATTATTGGGAGATCACAACTACTAACATCAATTCCTACTATCTTCACAAATACCAATATAGAAGACATTGAACAGCAATTCTCCAATTTGGCAGGAGAGCTTGAACTCCTGGGGGAGCAGGCCTGAATGGGCAGTGGGTTCCCTGATCCTGCCTGAATCAATTGATCCTGTTATTTCTCTTTTATATTAGTTTAGAAATATTAGATAGGAAGCTTATGAGAAAGAATATGATCCACATCCAGAGAAAGAAATGTGGAAGGAGAAATGCAGAAAAAAACATATGATAGGTCACATGATTTGATAGGGTTATGATTGGGGTTTTGACATTAAAATCACTTTTTTAAAAAAATTAATAATATGGAAATAGGTTTTGAACACTGACACATGTATAACCCAGTGGAATTTCTTGTCAACTCTGGGAGGAGGGGAGAGGGAAGAGAGGTAGGAAAAATCATGAATAATGTAACTATGGAAAAATATTTTAAATTAAAATAAAAGCAACCAAAGCCATTTTAATTTTATCCTTGAGGCAATAGAGAATCACTCAAGACACTCTAGAGGGGAGTATCTGAGTCAGATCAGTAGCATTGACCTTATGGCTTTTTTCTCAAACAAAACCCTCTAGTCCCATGTTGGCAAAGGCATCACATGCATGCCTTGGTGTGCTGGATGGGGCTGCTCCATTCCCCTTCTCCACCTCACCTTAGGATAATTTTCACATGCCCTGACCGTCTGCCCAACAATCCAATTCGAGCACTTCCTCGTCCCCTGTCTGGTGTAATGCAGGGTACTCACAGGTAGCTTGAGCATGCAGTTTGGGCATAAGATTTCTAATGATGCTCTAGCCCAGTGATGGGCAAACTTTTTAAAAAGGGGGCCCAAGGAAAGGAAATACTCATCTGTGTTATAAAATAAATATTGGGACTCTTCTTAATACTGCTATGCTCCTAGGGGATATAGGTTTGGGAAGCTGTGCCTTACAAGGAATACATTCCACTAGGTATCTGGTGCAGGGGGACCACCAAACCCTGTCACCCTGCTGAATGTTATAATGCCCTATTTCTATAACAGTGCCAGGCAGGACCCTTAATGGTCAGGTAGATGGGTAACCCTTTCAGGTACCACCTGGGGTTGGATTGATTATTAATATTGGGCTCTACCAGCAGTTTTCATCTGACTGCATTGCTCCTTCCCCAAGGGTCGTGATTTAATGACCACTCAGGAAGGTACTTAATAAAACTTTATCTATTGATGTCAAATAGAGAAAGGAATAATCAGGAACAGATTGGGAATAGGAGACCCTGTCATTAATAGCTATTATCAATAATCCCTCAGGACTGTAGGCTGTTGTTTCAGTAAGCTGGAGCTTGTGGTTTTGTGCTCCTCTGGTTCAGCTTGGCCACTGCCAAACCAGAGGGCAATTGCTCAGTTGGTACAGATATTGTGATTTTTCTCAGCTTCCCTGTTCTCAGTTTATGATGTCAGCCTTTAGGAAGTTTCTACCCTTCACCTCCCTCTGCTTCTTCTCCTTCCCTCCTCCCAGTTACCACCTGGACCCAGAAACCTAAATATCTAATGATGATCAAATGCCTAAATATCTAGGGAGAGTGAGAAAGGATCAATGGACAAAGTTCAAAACCTAAGACCTCAGCCTCCAGGACCAAAGACCCCTCCCAGATGACTGTTAGGGTATTTATATCCTCAGGCCAACTGCCTTTGCTCCTGTCCTCACGGCATCTGAGAACATTCCAATATCTTCCTACTGTCTCCCTTGTCAATCAAGGTGAGACTCAGAGTTTGAATATAACATCTGTCAGTCTGTTTCTAAGGCAACTCTTTTGAAGTTTCATTGTTTTGTATCCTACTCATTATATTCATCAGATTAAAAATAATGTCACGTGGCCAGAGGGAACATTTTAGGGGGCTACATCTGGCCCATGGGCCATAGTTTGCCCTACACTTCTCTAGTCCAATTCAAAGCATTTTCACTGATGATTTCTCCAAGACTGAAATGCTCTCTTTGTCTTTGCCTCTTGACATCTCTGTAGTCCTTCACATATTAGCTAAAATCCATCTTCTATAAGAAGTCTTTTTTGCTTCCTTCCCCTTATTGCTACTGCTACTTTCTGATATTACCATCAATTTATCTTGTATATATCTTGTCTATTGACAATTGCTTGCATGTTATTTCCCCTATTAGCAGGTGAATTCTTTGAGTAAAGGTAATGTGTTTTGCCTTTTTTGCAACTTGAGCACTGAATATAGTGCCTATCTCATATTAAATGCTTAATAAATGCTTGTGGCTTGATTTGCCTTAATCTGTGATTTTGGAATATCAATTTGGTAACTCAGAAAGAGACTAGGTCCAGTTAGGCTATTGCAAAAGTACAGTCAAGAGTTCTTAACTTGTATCACTTAGTGTAGTTATTGTGCATTGAAAGGAAGATGATAGGTTCAAAAATGCTCTGTAATTAAACTGATAAGATTTGACAAGTGATTGTATGTGGGAGTAGGGGTGTAATAGAGAATGAAGAGTAGAGAATGATTCTAAGGCCATGACTCTAAGTTAGGAAAGTTAGGAAGAAGGAAAGGCTTTTTTTTAGTTTTATCTTTATTTAGTTTTAATAAATTTACACATAAGTTTTCCAAAGTTATGTGATTTATGTCGTCTTTTTCTCTCCCCTCTCCTGGAGTTGACAAGCAATTCAATTGGGATTGTATATGTATTATTACTCAAAACATATTTCCATATTATTTATTTTTGTAAGCAAATAATCTTATAAAACCAAAATGACGAATTATGTACCCAAATAAATATGATAAATAATAGGTTTTCATCTGAATTTCTATTCCAACAGTTCTTTCTCTAGAGTTGGATAGCATTCCTTTCCAAAAGTCACCTAGAACTGTCCTGGATGATTACACTGCTGTCAGTAGCAAAGTCTAACACATTTGATAGTTCCATAATATTTCAATTACTGTATATAATGTTTTCCTGGTTCTGCTTATTTCACTCTGCATCAGTTCATGTAAGTCTTTCTAGCTCTTTCTGAAATAAACCTGTTCATCATTCCTTATAGAATTCCATCAACATCTTATATCACAAAATTTTCAGCTGTACACCAATTGAGGGACATCTCTTTAGTTTCCAGCTCTTTACTACAACAAGTACACCTATAAATACTTTTGTACAAGCAGGTCCTTTCCCATTTTTTTAAATCTCTTTGGGAAACAGACCTAGTAATGGTATTGCTGGATCAAAAGCTATGCTTTTCTTCTAGCCTTTGGAAATAATTTCAAATTGTCCTCCAGTATGGTCAAATCAATTCACAACTTGACAAGTAATGCAATGACAAGTAGTGTCCCAATTTTGCAACATTCACTCCAACAATTATTATTTCTCTTTATTATCATATTGACCAATCAGATAGATTTAAGGTGGCACCTCAGAGTTGTTTTAATTTGCATTTCTCTAATCACAAGGGATTTAGAATATTTTAATATGATTATTGATAGCTATGATTTCTTCATTTGAAAACTACACATCTATAACCTTTAATCATTTATCAGTTTGGGAATAACTTGGATTCTCATATATTTTACTTATTTCTTTACATATTTGAGAAATGAGACTTTTATCAGAGAAATTGGTGGTGGACATGCTTTGTTGAGGAATTACAGAGGTAGTTCCAGAGAATGCATGCTTCAGAGGAATGTGCATGTCTGTATTGAAAATTAATTGTTGACCGTACATTCCATCCCAATGAGGTATTAGTATTGTAAATGATATAGAAGCAAAATTTAAATGATTTTGGGATTGTTGAGGAAACATGTTATTTGAGTTTGCAGGCAACAGGGATTCTGTATGTGAATCCTATGTCTGTTCTTGATATATATTCTATGCTTCCTTTCTTCCTATTATGTCTTTTTGCTTTTGCATGCTCCTGCTCATGTTCCTCTGTTTGTTTTTTCTTTGAGCATTTTGATGTTTCTATAGGCTTCTCTGCCTTATTACAAGCTTGGAGCTTTGGTACTGTTTGAAACCCTAGAGCCAGTTTAGGATGAAATTGTTTGACTTCTGGATTAAGGTTTGAATTCCTTGTTATGCCAAAGCAATTCCTTTTTATTAATACATCTTCATGTACCAATTCCCTTGGAGGTCTGCTTGTTTGTATGCTTAAAGATATTGCTCTTACCTTCCAATTGTCACATTTTGTAAGTTACTATGTACTGTCTGCTTTTTGCTTTGCAGTTTATGTGTCAAACTGCTCAGAACACCCTATTAAGCTTGTTTCATTTACTTTTTTATTTGGTTGTGCTAGTACTTGTTCTTGTTGTACATTTCCTGTTGTTATGATATGATTTTGTGTGTCTGTAACATTCTTGTCATTATATGCTGAGGATTTAAAGTCCAAGTCTGTTGTTGCTGATACATTGAATTTTATAATTTCCCTATCATTTTTTGCTAACACAGTCATTAAGCTTGCTTTAAAGTCTTTTGTAAGCACATCTTTGTTTTCCTCTTGTTTATTTGAATCATTATCTTTTATCCCATAAATTCTATTCTTGATTTCTACAACATCCCTTTCCTTTTGATTTTCTTCCTCCAACTCTTCCCTAGATTTTATCTTTGCTTCTCCATCCCCACCATTTATTTGTATGCTTCAAACTTTCACTTCTTGGTTTTCTCTTGCATCCCTTGACTTTTCTCTTATGTGCCAAAGCTGTTTCCTCACTTCATTAGCTGGAATGTTTTCCCCTAACTACCTTGGAGTAACATGGTTTCTCACCTTGAGCAATGTATTCTTCCATAGTTTTCAAGTCAGGTGCATGACTTGAGCTTTTGCAGTTGTGGTCACAACACTTATTTCCCCTGTTGTAAGTGTGATTGTATTTGGAATGTGTGTAAGTTTTGTTATAGGAACTTCTCTTGTTGTTGTTGTTCAGGTTTAATTGTCCTTTGAATTGACAATTTCTGACTATGTGCCCTAGACCTTTTCAATGCACGTTATTTGTTTGTTTTGTTGGCATTGGTTTTTTGAATTTTGTGCCTGCAAGGTTGCAAGATTCTTTATTTCATCTTTCTCTTTTTGCTTAATGGTTGGCTTTGCTTCCTTGAACTACTGCTTTAAATCTTGATTATGTCATCTTTTTCTCTTATCATATTCTTTGTTGTCCCTCTGTTCTCTGTCTCCCAAATAAATATAAGAGGCTGTTTTGCTTAGGTCATTTAGGGTTAGTGTTTCCCAACCAGAACAGTGTAGTTGATAAATTGTCTCCTAATGTGTTGGAGATTATCCTTAAAAAAGAGTTGGAATCCCAGGATATTCTCCCCAGCCTCAAGCAGTCTGTCTAAATATGTGGATGGATTATCTCCTGATTCCTGCCTCAGTTTCTCAAACTGTCCCCAACAATCAGGCCTTTTTGCATGTGATTTCATTGCCTCCACAAGATCTTCTTTGCATCTCCTTAGATAAAACATGTTAGAAATTTCTAAATCATGGTGTTCCTGGGGCCATGAGGTCAAATTAAGATTCCTAGGGGTTTCCTCAATAAACTAGTTCTTTTCTGCAGGTGTAAATAATTCTAGAATTTCAATATCCTGGAAAGTTGGATCATAAAGACGTGCTGCTCTTTTAAATTCTTTTATGCATTTGTATGGATCAAGATAAAATTTGGGCATGTGAAGTTTCAGGCTATCTAGCTCCCCAGACATAAAGGGCTTGTGTGTTTTT
This sequence comes from Gracilinanus agilis, assembly GCF_016433145.1. Lineage (NCBI taxonomy): Eukaryota > Metazoa > Chordata > Mammalia > Didelphimorphia > Didelphidae > Gracilinanus > Gracilinanus agilis. Next base: position 318,774,833 of record NC_058130.1, on the reverse strand, counting down.
AAGTGCACAATTCTGGGATCAGCCTGTACTAATGTGTTATCATGTGTGGGGAGAATTGGTGCTTCTGCCCCTGCTGTGGTTTTCTTTATCGTCTTATTGGTGTTGTCCCCTGTTTGTGTTGCCATTTGTACCCTATTCCCTAAGATGTTTTCTTTTCCCTCCTTAAGCTTTTTGTTTGTTTCTTTCAGTTGTGCTATTTCCTTTTCCAATGTGAGTATCAGTACAGGGTCCCAGGATTTTCAGCATCAACTTATTCAGTGACCAGTAGAATTGCAGGAAGGAAATTATCACTGTAATAATAGTTGGCAGGAATGCACACACACAAACTATTTCTATTTTAAGCCATTGATAATTATCATATAGTGTTATGATTCCAAATATATATTCTGGGATCACTACCATCCACAAGCTTTATATACAACATGCTTCAGAAATTATATAATAGGGCAGCACACCCTATTATTGTAAAGATAGTTCTACAATTGAGGTATCCATTGAGGAAACTTGTATTCAATGTCTTTGTTACTGTGCCTTTTGCCTTTGTCTTGTGAGTTTGTCCTTTTTTTTCTTCCAGATAAATTTTGCTATTATTTTTTCAATTTCTATAAAATAATTTTTGGCAGTTTGATAGGTATTCAATGAATAAGTAAATTAATTTGTATAGGATTGTCATTTTTATTATATTAGCATGGCCTACC
>NC_058130.1:318756066-318773635 GCF_016433145.1 Gracilinanus agilis | reverse complement strand
AAGTGACTTGCCCAGGGTCACACAGGTGGGAAGTGTCTGAGGCCAGATTTGAACCTAGGACCTCCCGTCTCTAGGCCTGGTTTACAATCCACTGAGCTACCCAGCTGCCCCCTGAAATATCCTATTGAAAATGAGTAAAAAGAACAATTTCTGCTATAACTGGGAAAGCATTCACTTGATTAAGCAGTACTAAATGAAAATAAAGGTTTTTGTAATAACACATCTGATATCAAAATAAACTTTAAAAACCATTCACTCACCCATTCAAATTCTTATTCTGTCTTCTCTCTATAAAATCCCTCTTTTTCCTTGCTCCTAAAACACAATATGCCATCTTTCACCAGGAAAGGTCATTCCATAATCTGGGTGGTAGACATCTCAATCTGAAGCATGTGTTTGGGGTTTTCAAAAGCTATGTTCTTCTCTGTGAGGTTAGACTCACCCACCCAGGCCTTTGGGCACTGCCAGTATTTACTCACCCAAATAATCACTACTTTCCTTGAGTACTATTTTTAGCAGTTTGGTAACTGGATAACTGCTGATTTCCATGACTGGATTTCAGAACACTTAATGGACTTCACATTAAATTAATCTTAAAAAATAAAACCCCAAAGCAAAAAAACCCCTAACCACAGAGTGAAGGAAATAGCAATCATGATACACATATCTTAAAAAGAAGATAGGGAACTGCAAGATAGTTAGACCGAAGACCATAGAGAGGAAATGAAGGGGGTGGGAGTAAGTCTTAAAAATCCTTGCTGTGAACAGTGTCCTGAGAAGCCTTATATGCTCATGTTCTCTGCCATGAGTTTATCTTGTTCTGAAATAATTCTTTTATCAGAAATATCCAGAGAGAATGGCTCCATATTTAACTTAATTAAAATACATCTTGTGGAAAATTTTAGAAAACCACTTTATTTAGTACACAGCAAAAGACAATCAGTCATGTCAGTTTAATAGAGAAAGTTAAAAATAAACTAACTCTTATAAACCCATAAAACATTACTGCTTCCTTTTTATATTCCTTCAGGAGCCACAGTAGAGATATTGCTAAATATTGGTATTCTAGAACAATTTCTATGGAGAGAGACTATTTTTACTTTTTGTAATATTGAATTTGATTTAAGCTTGGCCTAACCTCTTGTCAGGTCCTGAATCTTCGGACCTAACATAGATACATTTCATTGTATGAAATAATTTTTAAAATTTATGGTTATAGGAAACTGCTATGGTAGGGTGGAAATTCGTCAATCAATCAACAGGTATTTCTTAAATGCATATTATATTCCAGGCACTAGATATATAGTACAAGGGACTAGATCTATGAGTTTGTTGGCATGAAGAACTTATTTTGCATTCAGTGCTGACTGGCACCTTCTCTGCAACTTATAGTCTTCTAGTGTTGCCTAAATCACTAAGAGATTAAGTGACCTGTTTATGATCCCACAGCCAATGTGTCAAGAGCAGGACTTGAATTCACATCTTTCTGGTTTCCAGGCTGGCTCCCTATTAATGACATTCTTTGCCTTCAACATGTCTAGCCAGGTAAAACAACACTAATACACAAAGTAAAAACAATGTAGTCTGGGGAGAAGGCACTAGCAACTCCAGCCATCCAGAAAGGCATCATTTTATAGTGATATGGTCAAATAGTGATATGGTCAGATTTACTCTTCAGGAAAGTCAGTTTGACAGTGGTAAACTGGAGAGAAAAGAGACTTGATCCCAATTAGGAGACTATTGCAAATATTGCAAGTAAGAAGTGATGAAGTGGCAAAGAAGCTGAACTAGGGTGGTGGTTGCATGAGTGGAGAGAAGAGAACAGATAGGAGAGATGTCAGAGATATTGAAACATCAAGATAAGCCAACTGATTGGATATGGGTGGTGAGTGAGAGTGAAAAGTTGAAGATGATGGATTTCCAGTATGAATGACTGGAAAGATTGTGACTCCCTCAAAAGAAATAGGAAAATTTAGAAGAGGGGTATATTTGAGGAGAAAGATAATGAGTTGAGTTACAAACACATTATGTTTCAGGTGTTGAGGCTATTTTATTCAAAATGCCCACTAGGCAACTGATGATGTAGAATTTGAACTCAGAAGAGAGGTGGGGGATAAATATAGGGTGGCTCAAAACTTTTAGTGCTGTTTTAAACTCTAATAGCTTTAAGATCTTAAAACTGCATTAAGATTTTTTGGACATCCTGAATATGGATCTGAAACTCGTTTTGAAATCAGAAGATCTGGGTTTCAGTACTAACTGACCCTAAATAAATCCCTTCATCTTGAACATCTTCAGTTTCCTGTTCTGTTAAATGGGGATAATAATGAGTCATCCTAGCAAATTTATGGGATTGTGAGGATCAAATGAAAGCATATATATCCATTACTTTGTAAACTGGTGAGGCTCTGAAGTAAAAAAAAACTTGCTTTCAAATTCTAACTCTGTTACTTACCTGAGTAATTTTAAGTAAGCCTTATTTTTTCTGGGTCAGAGTATCCTCATCTGTTAAATGAAAGGGTTGGACCAGATGACCCTAAGGTTCCTTGTCTTTCTAAATCACTATTAATATCCTACTTTTAACACAAAGATATGGTGTATTTTCAAAATCTTCCCACTGATGTTAGAGCTAATTCAAAGTGAATTAATAGATGTGCTATTCAGGTTTGTTGATTTTAGCTAGGGTGAGGAAAAAACACTTTGCAAATTGAAAAATCTTCTATAAATCAATGGTTATTATTAGAATTGCAGCTTCTCAGTATCAGGGGAAACAAAAGCTCCATAAAAACATAAGTTCTAAAAAGTTTGTACTGTGTTGTGTTGATGCTTATCAGAGTATCGTTCTTTATTGGAATAGCTTTAAAATAATCTCCCAGATTATCAATAAAAATAATTCCCAGATCATTAGCAAGGTTTTTAAAAAAAGTCTCTTCAATGAATCATTGAAAAATGCTAAAAGGGACAAGAGATAGTATCCTAAATGTTCATGTAGTGCTTTCTCTGGAGAGGCAAAAAATGAGTAACAAAGGTAGTTCATTTATTCCTCTCTACAGTAATAGTAGACCTGAAAAGGTTACCTTTTTGCTCTTCACAGTAATATTACTTGTTGAATTTTAAAAAGTGAAGAGAGAGAAAGTGGGGGCGGTGGGAAACACCACACACTCAACGAGACAGACAATGGGCCTCTGGTTCCTTAGTTTGGGTCCAAATAAGGTCAGTTGTTGTTGATACTGTTATTTGTCCTTCATTTTTGAAGAAGACCAATGACATGACCAAAGTGATGCCTTCACTTGCCTGTGAGTTGGATTTAAGTGAGACAAAGTAGCACAAAAGTCATCAAATTCACTTTTTTTTTGCAGGTCATCGAAGTCCAGTGGCAAGACAAAACTCAAGACAACTGAAAGTAGCCTGTGATGCAGTGGCTAACTCTGGTGTCTTTAACATCTGGCTAATCTCTAAGTTGTACTTTGATGGGAATTGCTACAGAATCTTATTTTGCATATTCAAAAACTCACTTTTGTCAGGATACTCAGATTTGGGGGGGACTGATTGCCAGTTTTGTATCTATACAGAAAATATTTGTCAAGCAGACTGGAATATTAGTGTAGACTGATTTAGCTCATCTCTTCAATTTAACTTAAATACCATTTCGAAGTGCTTACTGTATGAAAAGACTGGGGCAATGAAAACAGAAGGAAATAGTGCCTGTCTTTAAGGAACTTACATTCTACTGGGGTTGGGGGAGAGGATATGACATTTTATATATATATAAATAGGCTCATTTCAGGAGAGGAAGTGTTTCTTTGAGGAGAAAGAAATTAATAAACTTCTGATAGGAAGTGATACTTTAGGTGGGTCTTGAAGGAGGCTAATCAATCAATCAACCAAGAAACAATTATTAAATGAATAAGAAGCAATTATTAAATGAATATTATATGCTGGGCTATTCAAACTAAGAATTTTAAGAAATACAGATGATGGTGGGGGAAGATGTATGCTGGGCATTGGGGACTGCCTATGCAAATGCAAGAGGATAAGAGATGAATTTCCAAGTAGGAAAGTCTGATTGGGAAATCAAATCAATCTCAGATCACCTGTTCTATATGGTACCTAGTTAGTATTTATATAGTGCTTTAAGGTTTACAAATCATCTTACATATATTATCTCATTTGATCCTCCAAACAACAACCCTGTAATCTCCATGATTACTCCCATTTTATAGATGTGTACATTGAAGTTGAGAGGGGTTAAGTGACTTGCCTAGCATCACAAAATTAGGTGAATGACTGGGGAAGGATTTGGACGTAGGTCTTCCTCATTCCAGATCTATCACTCCAACACTGTGTTATCTAACTTCCTAAAATCAGAGCCCCTCATGATGAGAACTGGATCATCTTAAGGGCTATTTTCATTATGATTTTGGTAACCTGACAGAACCCTGCTGATCTGGCCACAATACTCACATTGGCTGTTTAGGACACCTATTCTCATTCAATATGAGACATATTGACAGATTCACAACTTTTGGCTTTTCTATTTCTAAATTCAAGGGAGACTCCCATCTTTCTATTATTATCAATATTATCAGTATCAATATTAGTAATATTATCAATAATCCTTCAGATATAGCATCGACTATTTTATAATAGTTCCACGTTAGTTTTCTTGATGAGATTTGAGAAGCATATAGCCTCATTAACACCATATTTCTGAACCCTCTCTAGGTTAATTTCACCTACTTTTTATTGATTCTCAATAGTTTCAGTTTCAGGGGATGCTATTTTTTGGTCTTGTTTTCAAGTTCTAGGGGGCAGGATAGCTGTGTGAGGCAGTGGATAGAGTATTGGTCTTGGAGTCAGGAAAACTTGAGTTTAAATCAGTTCCCAGATATTAACTGTGTGACCCGAGGCAAGTCATTTAATCTATGTTTACCTCTATTTCCTCAACTGTAAAATTAGGATAATAGTACCTGTCTCACAGATTTGTTGTGAAGATTAAATGTTTGTGGAGTGCTTAGCATAAGGCCTGGCACTTAATAAATATTTGTTCCCTTCCCTTCCCTTTTTGGGTCATGACTACATCTCAGAGCTCATTAATATGATCAGTTACACCACTATCATACTCTTTGTCTTTTGAATTTCTTGTGCTTTTAATATTTTTCTCATTGAATTCCAACCATGTATTGTGTGTTTTTTTGTTAATGAGTATATTTTTATCTGCTTTCATATTTTCCTATTTGGTCTGGTTACTCTTCATTTCTACTTCAAAGTAACCTTCTTTCTTGAAATCAAATTGCTATATACCTCTAGAAGTACCAAATGGTGAAATAGCAAAAGGTTTTCCAGAATTCCATTCCTCCTCCTCTGGATTTTTAAATTTGTGGTTACTGAGTCCCAAGAAATCATTAAAGTATTTCCAGCAGGGTCAGTCTGTCCTATGGATTTTTGACTTTGAATAAAAGAGTAAGAAAAGAGGGCCAACTACTTACTTATTTGGATCATATTTGGATTTTCAGAGAAAATCAAACCACTTTGTGGCCTCTACCATTCTTGTATACTTTGGCCATTGCTGTTTGTTTTTCCAGACCTAGTTTGATATCAGAAAAATACAGAGACCTTTTGGGGAGAGATGGGAGAGGTAAAGAACCAGATTTGTGATCATATTGTTACAGGGAACTCTTAGAGAGGAAATTCCCTTTAAAATGCAGATAGTCAATTGCTCAGCTGCTTATAGTTTTAAAGTATTTTCTGGGCCTTTGAGAAGCATAGTGATTTTCCACAACAAGTATATGCCAGATGTGGGATTCGAACTTGGGTCTTTCTGACTCCGAGGTCAGTGCTACATCTACCTCACCACGCCATCTTTCTAAATCACATCATGTTTATTTGAATGTAAACAGTATGAGACACTAGTACAGTGCCCAGCACATAGTAGGGACTTAATAAATGGTGATTGCCTTGGCTTGGCTAAATTAGCAAAAAATCCAGTTAGGCCATTTTCAAATCACCCTTTTTGCGTGGTTTCTAACACTTATATCTAAAACTGAAACAAGTCATCAATAAACTTGATTTCTTGATAATGGTCAAGCTGGGATGTACTTATTATATACACTGTGCATTCTCAAAATATCTTTCTATTTTCTGATTACTCTAATTCTGATTCTGATTACTCTAACCCTCCATTGTTCTTCCAAACAAGCAGAAGGGTTAATAGTTATTATTTATGGATTCTTCAAAGAAGAATAAACCTAATGGCATACAATCTAGATACAAATCCAAAGTGTTTACCCCCAAGGAAATTAGCCGCAAGTGAAACATTTGAAGAAAGTGAGAAGAGTGGAGGGAGAATCTTGAAAGAAGACAGAATGAGAGAAAGTGCCTTTTTAAAGTAGTTTCTTTTTTTAAAGAAGAAATTTAATGCAAAGAATAGAAGACATTTGGCAGAAGAGCATCATAAGATTCTCCAAGATATAAAATATTTTGTTCAGTTAGATTTTATTTGCTGGAAATGCTTCCTGAGTTTACTTAGCAACCTTTTCCAGTGTAATCTGGCTCATACGCAACATTCATGCATCAGTAATTATCTGTAACGAAGCATACTTAATAGCAAAGTTTGGAAAGGTCAAATGTGAAAGTGTTACCTGAAACAATAAATATTCCAAATCTTCTGAACTTCATTATTTTCTAGGTCATCAGAACAAGATGGGGGAAATCCCTTTTATGTTATCTCTTGGAGTCAGATCATGTATGGAGTAGAGTCAGGGTAGAGAATTTAAAGATAGATGAATTTTGGTGTGGTGACTTTTACTCAATTGGCAAAAGCTCTCAAGACCTGAAGAGATTTTGGAATGAGATATAAGTTAGAATCTCCCTTTACAGATGAGGACATTAATGCTGAGAAAAGTTAAATGAATTGCCTTGGATCTCACAGTTAGTAAGCATCTGAGACAGAATTCAAGCTTAAGTGGTTTTGATTCCAGGTCCAGCACTCTATCTCTTACATTCATAGATGCCAAAGAGAACCCTGTGTGGCTAATGGGAGACTAAGGAATATTTTGGAAGAAGAACAAAAAGAAGAATGAAATAAGGGCAAAATGGAATGAAAAATGAAAAAAAATGATCTGATTATATTGAATGAGTGGGTAGAAGAACTTGGGGGAGGAAGACAGAATTGAGAAAACCACTAGGATGTTTTGAGAAGGAAGCTGATGTGGCCACAGCAGCAGCTAAGAATGAATGATATTTCCTACTGGCTGGAGAAGAAAGGCCACTAAAGAGGTGTAGTAGGAGGTCACCCTCTGTGCTATGGTGGGAGTTGAGAGGGAATTAAACAGGGTACCCTCCCTTAAACAGGAATCCTCCCACATTTCAATCTAACATTATAGCTTTATTTATTTAAGTCCCTTTTGGTCACATGTTAAAATTTATTAATTCACAACTTTCCTAAGGACAAATTTTGATAGAAATCAGAATAGAAAGAAAACAGGAACACGAAACCTTTGGGAAATGAGGTGGAAGTAGATAGGAAAAAGACTTAGCAAATTTATAAAATGGGAACATAAGCATTTATATAGGGTATATCCACCTACAATCTAAGGTCTCAAAAAATTGATATATTGTGTTTCATTTAGAAAAATGTGCATTTTAAAGAAAACATTTAGATGCTAATTACAATTAAGCTTAGTTAAATTATATTTTTTAGCTTGATGAATAAAAATAATTCCCTTATGATCCAGTAGTCCAAAAATGTTCTCCTTAAAAAAGGAAATTCTGTAAGGGCACATGCAAAAGAAATATATGGCAAAGGTCTAAGAATAGGGATAACAATACCTACAAGGCCTCTCTCATAATGTTCTGGTGAGGCTCAAATAAAGTAATATACTTAAAAGTATGTTGTAATATGGAAAACCCAATATAAAGCCAAGGTATTATTATTAGTAATAGGAGAGATAAAAGTAGATGACAAAGACGAACTTCATCTACTTTATAATTTTGTGCAAGCCCAGCATGGCAGAGGAAGCTAGTTAGCAGATTATATTTAAGGTTGGCATTGGAGGTAGGCAGAGTAGACAATAGTCTATGTAGTTTGACTTGGGAGATGATAGGAAAGACTCACTGTACCAAATTATCTTAATTGCCATGTCTTCATTTTGCAGATTTCTCATTTTTGAGAAGGTTTATGTTGTCTAATACAGGGTGTTGTTTTAAGGATTGCAGCTTTACAAACTAGAAATTACTATATATGCATGAACTATTATTTAGTTAATATGTTAATATTAATGTTAAGATGTTATCTGGGGAGGGAAATATCACATAGAACAGCATTGTCGGGCATTAATATCTTTAGTTATTTTAATTAGTTTAACAGATTAACAAGGAAGTTATTAGTGGAGGAATAGAACCCTTGATAAGTAAGTTTAGATGTTGAGAGAAATGAGGAAAAGTCTGAAAAATGGGACTTCTCTGGCAGGATTCCTCAGTCTCTGAGGAAGTCAGAAACAGCATCGAGACAGGGCATCCATTGGGCTGCAAGTTTCTTGAGTGCAGGAACTGTTGTTGCCTTTTATTTTTTAAAACCCAGTTATTAGCACACTGCCTGGCACATAGTAGATACTTAATAAGTGTTTATTGACTAACTGACCCAATTCTGATTTGTGTAAGGGGGGGTGCAATTGGAATGGAGGTGATAATAGTACAGAAAGGGGATGAGGAGAGCCCCAATACAAAAAGAGATGCTTTCATTGTCCCCGAGACTTGGTTCAGGATTTGTTTTTTGGAATGTCAAAGATATGGGAAGACTTCAGAGATATTGTGAAGCAGGATGTTCAGTCATTCCCTTGTAGATCTGCAATACTAATTTCCTCCAACCTGCCCCCAACCACCAGATTTGTCCTGTGAATCTGGCAGTAATTCAGGTGATAGTGACACAAAATGAATCTCCCAATTTAGAGGGAAGTTATGTATCCTGCCTCTCCAATTACAGTACTTAGAAAAGTTTCAAGTATGTTAAACAGTCAGCCCAGTTCTATACTTGTCTGACCTTAATAGGAGCCTGAGGCAAGTGCAGAATGCAGAGCTAGGCCCCAGTTATATCCCTACTAAGCCACAGGGATTAATTGTCAGATATATTGCATATATTTTATCTTCCATTTGGGGAGTGTCCATACCCACACATTTCCACAAGGATTAAATGGTAGCTATTTTTAAAAAGTGCTGTCAGGTAGGTCATTTTCCAGTTTGAACTTTGAAGAGTTAGCAGATTGGGTTAACACATGAAGAACCGAACATTTGCTTCTTGTTCACTTAGATTATTTCTATACAAGTAGCCTGTAATAGTGAATTCGGGAAATATAATCCAGAATATTCAGATAGAAAAATATTATATATTTTATCTCCAGTATATTTTGTTGGGAAAATTATGGGGTTATTTTTTTATTATTTAGGGCTATTTTATTTTATTTTTTGCTCCTGAATTATCAGGAAATTATTTTCCAGTGTCCTTTGTATAGATATAGTCTTAGAGAAAGTAATGGGAAAAAAAGGCCATGCTTTTCTTGGAAATCTCTTTTGTTGGTTCATCAGTTCAAACCCATCATTTCCTCCTTTGTCTTCCTCAGCCTTTTATTGCACTGATGTCTAGAAATGAGTATAGCATTTACTCACTGTCATAATTTTGTTATATTTCTCATTAGCACTGGTCAGCTTTTCTCTATCTGTTGACGGCCTTGTGGACTGAAGTCCAAATCCATCAGTGTATTCATTACTCTTTTTTTCTCTTCTATTTAAATCAGAAATTATATTCAACCTTTTCCTCTAAATCTAAGCAGTCCTAATTTCCCAATCTTGAATCCTAAGCTACTGATAAGCTATTGCTCTTTTTCTCTACTCAAAGACTTATTATAACTCCAATCTCCTGTCAGTACTTAACAAAGCAGGGTAGTATCAAGATGGAGCAGAAAGAAAATGTCCCTTGACAATTGACAGTCATTTTGGGTTATTTTCTATAATGCTTTGGTAAAAGCAGTTTCTGTTAATAGTTTTAAAGATCCTGTGGGAAATCAGTCATAGTATTAAGAATAAACATTCAATAAATGTGTAATTATTAGCAATAAATATTTCCCAGCCCATTTTGTCATTTCTTTAGTTAAAAAAAAGCCACAGCATGACATTTCTTATATTTTCCTGATAGTTATCAGTGTGAGAAATGTAATGCTAATTTAACTACTGAAAAGAGCATTTCATACAAAGGTTTTTTTTTAATAAAAAAAGTGCTATAGTGAAACAAATTCTGAGACAAGATATTGAAACCATAGTAACATGTAGTAAGAGAGGATGTGGTTAAAAACTGAAAGAAAAAAAAAACCCAACTTTAACAGACACTATCAATTATTATGTCCCCAAATACTTATTTCAAAGGAGTGTGATTCTAGGGACCCATGAAAAGAATGTGTATCTTCAGAAAAATCCAATAAAACAAACGCAAGAATGCTCATAGAAAAAATTCCTGGTGGTGTTTTGTGAACATTACTTTTCTCCAACCTTGATTGATTTGGCTGAGTTAAAGAAATTTTACATTGTACTCTTCCTATGCTGTTCATTGCTCTCTAAATGGTTATCTGAGAATGGTTTAAAGTTAAGGTCATTTCATTCTGTAGATGAACAAATAAAAATGAATAATATTTTATATATGAAAGAATAATTACAAATTATTTGCTTGATATCCTATAGACTTACCATGGACACCAATCATTGATCATTTAGCAAATGTTCTCTTGTATGATTGTGTGTTCTTTGTGCATATAGTCTGTCTTTCCATCTGGGTTGTAAGCCACTTGAGGTCTTTGCCTAGTATATACTAACTTGCACACATAATCACAACAATTAAAAGAATAGTCTGAAATTTGATAACATTTTAACAACAGTTTTGTGGGCCCCAATCCAATATCTTTGGCACTCAGAAAATATTTGATGGCACTTGTATGGAAAATGAATAAAGTATTTAATTAAAATAGTTAAGAATGCTACTTAACTTCATTTCTTTAATTCCCTCTTTGCTGGACATATCAATCAACCAATCAACATTTATTAAGCACCTTCTTTTGTGCCAGTCAATGTACTACATATGGGGGGATGCAAAAGCAAAAATGAAACAATCCCAGCCTTCAGTGAGTTTATATTCTGTGGTGTTCAGAGGAATGGTTTGGCCTAGGGAACAGTACATACATACAGAAGGGACAGGCATTAAACCCAATTGGTATTATGAACTCCCAGGCAAGGAAACTCCCTCTACCAGTGTAGATTCAACAAGACTTGCCCGAGCTTACTTCACTGTGTGTGACGTATGTTTATTTGAGTGTATATAGTACAAGGTAATTGTTTTTGGTAGGGGTAGAGAGCATTTTAACACATTAATGGCCCTATTATAATTTTTCTTTGTGAAACTATATTCCTGAAATAATATTAAAAGGGCTGCTTCACATTTTTTATAATCTACTTTGTCCCTTCACTATTATTATTCTCTTGTGTACTCCTCATCTTTGCAAGCTCTTCTTCAAATAACATTTTGACTTCTCTTCCTCTTCTCTCCAGTTCTGCCTTTAAGTACCCATACTTATTTTTTTTCCTCTTGGATCATTCCTTTTTTCTTGTCCTCTTCATGTTTTGTCATCAGCTTTAGCTTGCAGACTAAAACATAACCACAATCCATTATCAGAACAAAGCTATTACTGAAGTACAGGTGGATAGGCAGATGTGTAGATGAACAAGACAAAAGGCAGTGGCTGTTAGTACCTTCTTGCAAAAAGAGTCTGAAAACCCCAATGTTGCAAACAATTTTGTTGGCATGAGTACATGTTCCCCAGGGTACTCAGTCAAACTTGAGGACCACGTTATCTGTGACAAGAGAAATCATATAGAAATGACAGATAGATACGGTCTATAATTTTCTCTTTGAAACTTCCACATCAGGGAGTCCTAAGTGATCCATGCTCACCCTGCCCAGTGGGGATAGCTTTCTTATGAGGGCTGAGTTACAGCATTAGCTCCTAGTTAGAGGGAGCAGCAGCCCTGTTTGCCAATGCAAATAATTTTTTTTTTTGTCATTAGGACTTGAAACTCAGTAGTTTTACATTTAGGAAACTATCGATGTAAGAAGAAATGAGGGTTTAGACAGGCAGCAGGAGAATGTGGTTAAGAGAATCACTTAAGCTGAGTGAGTGACTGTGCCGGATGTGGGTAATAGCTGTAGCAATTTATGAATGCTACAAATGCAGAAGAGAGAGAACTTACTTTCGATGTGGCTATGCTTGGATTGGTACTATGATTCTTTGGTAGTTTAGAAGTATCATCTTAATATAGGGGTATATTCAACTGTAAAAGTGATAACTTGACTGTGGCTTGGTTCTGATGACAGTTTTAACACTATTCTCAGAATTCCTGTGTCATAGACTCATTAAAGTTCATCCAAAGACCCTTGGAAAATAGAAATGGACAGAATTACATTGAGAATTATGTCTGATGAGAGTCTAGCAGCTCTTTTTGGGTTAGCTTTGACCTCCTATTCACAGAGTCTATTATTATTTGTGACTCTTTTAAAACACTTAAAAATTTTTTTTCAATTATATGTAGAAACAAGTCTTTATAATTGTTTTCTAATGTTTTGTGATTTAGATTCTTTTCTATCTCTCTCCTTCCTTCCTTCTATCCCCAAGGCAGTTAATGGTCTATTATAGGTCATACCAGTGCTTTCATGCAAAACAGTTCCCATATTCCCCATGCCATAAGACATATATCACATATATAATAAAAAAATTCATGAAGGAAATAAAGTGAAACACAACATACTTTGATCTGCAATCAGATTCCAATGGGTTCTGTCTTTGAATTTGGATAGCATTTTTTTTATCATGAGTTACCTTGGGAGCTTATTTTGCTGATAGTTTAGTCCTTCACTAAGTTGTTGATCATCGCTAGTCGTTGATCATCATACAATATTTCTGTTACTGTATATACTGATCTCCTGATTCTGCTTACTTCACTTTACATCAGTTCATGTAAGTTTTTCAGGCTTTTCTAAACTTGTCCTGTTTGTCATTTCTTATGGTGCAATAGTATTCCATGAAAACCATAAACCACAGCTTGTTCATCCAGTCCCCACTGATGGATACTTCCTCATTTTCAGTTCTTTGCCACTATGAAGAACACTGCTAAACTTTTTGTTGTGCAAATAGACCTTCTTCCCTATCTCTGATCTCTTTGGAATACAGATATAGTAGTGATATGACTCAATCAAAGGGTATACAAAGTTTTATGGCCCTTTGGTTAATGGTTCCAGTGTATTTAGTGTCCCAATTTTCCAACATTCCTTCCTACATTTATCATTTTCCTTTTTGATGATATTATCCAATCTGATAGATGTGAGTAGAATCTCTGAGTTTTAAAATTTTGTATTTCTCTAATGGATAGTGATTTAGAGCATTTTTTCATATGACCATAGAGAGTTTTAATCTCTTCATTTGAGAACAGCCTATTCATATCCTTTGACCATTTATCAATGCACTTTCTTAAAAGGAGGAAGGAATACTAAGGCAGAGTCCTTGTGGAAGTAGAGGAGCTTATGTCATTGGATTGTGGGTATATAGATTTAGAATATAAGGAACCACAAAGTCCAAACCCCTTATTTTTTCTAAACCCTAACTTATGTCATTGAATTGTTAATAGTATTTGTTCCAAGACAGAAGAACAGAAAGGACTAGGCAATTAGAGTTATGCGACTTGCCCAGGGTCATACAACTAGGTAGTATCTGAGGTCAGATTTGAACTCAAATCCTCCTGATTCCAGGTCTGGTGGTCTATCCACTAAATCATCTAGCTGCTCCAATCCCCTCATTTTTACAGATGAAGACAATGAGACCAAAGGACAAACAGAGACTTCCAGTTAAGATGGTGGCAGAGTAAGGAGCAGCAGCTTGATCTCTCCTAACCAAAGCATACAGGACTCCTCAAGAAGACATAAAAATGAATCCAGACAAATGAAGGGAACCCACAACAGGGTACAGCATTGAAGGTACGTGGAATTGGGGCATTTCCACACTATAAAGGGGTGAAACAGCTCTCACTAAAACGCGAGAGGAAGAAGCCCCTCCCCCAACCCCCACACCATGTATAGCTCAGAAGCCAGCGCACAAGAGGTAAAGCAGGTTTGGGCACCCATTAAGTCACTGGCAGCTCCAGGGCTTGTTCCTGAGAGCAGCAAGGCTTAGGACCCCAAGAGGCTAAAGAATGCGCACGGACTTTCCTGAGTGTCTGAGCAGGTGAAGGCAGTGCCCTAGGTGTGGACAAGGATTTCGAGTGCAGGCTTGGACCGTGAGTGGGGACCCTGTGCAGACGGGAGCACGCAGTGGGAGCCCGGCAGTGGAAGCAGCACCCTGAGACTGTTGAAGGAGCCTCGGGCAGAGGGGCAGACCAGGGACAACCAGGAGGCTCGACCCAGAGAACAACGAGACCTGAGACCTTGGGAGCCTAGACAGACACTGAGTGTGAGGATAAAGTGCAGAAGGCACTGGGCTAACAACAATGGCAAGCCAAAATCGGGAAGCCCAGAAGAGAAAGATTATCAAGAAGAACTCTGGAACACTCAACAACTTTTACACAGAGAAAATCCAGACAACAGAGGAGGACAAACAAGTAATCAGATCCAAACCTTCCCAAAACAATGAAAACTGGTCACAAGCTATTGAAGAGTTCAAATCAGAGATGTTGAGAAAGATGGAAGAGATCTGGCAAGAAAATAACAGTTTAAAAGGCAGGATTTTGCAATTGGAAAGTGAGGCTCAGAAATCAAATGAACTGATAAGCAAATTGAACACCAGAAATGACCAGATTGAAAAGGAAAACCAAAAGATCATAGCCAAAAACCAAAAGATTACAGCCGAAAACCAGTCTCTAAAGGCTAGAATTGAGCAATTAGAAGCTAATGATCTCTCAAGACAACAAGAACAAATAAAACAAAGTCAAAAGACTGATAAAATAGAAGGAAACATGAAATATCTCAATGAGAAAGTGACAGACCAAGAAAACCGGTCTTGAAGAGACAATTTGAGAATCATTGGTCTTCCAGAAAAAGCAGAAATTAATAGAAACTTGGACTCCATACTAAAAGAAATTATTCAGCAAAATTGCCCTGAAGTTCTACAACAAGAGGGCAATATAGATATTGAAAGGATCCATAGATCACCCTCCACACTAGACACAGAAAGGACAACACCCAGGAATATAATAGCCAAATTCAAGAGCTTTCAAGTAAAAGAAAAAAATCTTACAAGAAGCCAGAAAGAGACAATTCAAATATCAAGGACCACCAGTCAGGATCACACAGGATCTGGAAGCTTCCACGCTAAAAGACCGCAAGGCTTGGAATATGATATTCAGAAAGGCAAGAGAGTTGGGCCTTCAACCACGGATCAACTACCCATTGAAACTGACTATATACTTCCAGGGGAAAGTATGGGCATTCAACAAAATTGAAGATTTCCAAGTATTTGCACAAAAAAGACCAGGACTAAATGGAAAGTTTGATATCCAACCACAAAAATCAAGAGAAACATGAAAAGGTAAATAAGAAACAGAGGGGAAAGAAAGAAAACTCATAATTTTTTAAATTTGACTCTTTAAGGGCTTCAATAAGATCTAATTATCTGTATTCCTATGTGGAGAAATGCTATGTATAATTCTCTGTAGTGAACTCTATTCACTATTATAATATTCACTATTATAGTAACCAGAAGAATAATTCATAGGGAGAGGGTGGAATACTAAATGGTCTAAGATGACATGGGGGATGGGAAAGAGGGGGGTGAATAGTAGGGGACACCAAGAGAAACTTGAGTGAATAAGAAAAATAGGATATTCTATTACACACAAAGAGGGCATGGGAAGGGGAGGGGAAAAATACTATTATAAGAAGGAGAGGAAGAGAGCATTAAGAGGTAACATTTAAACCTTACTCTAAGTATAATCAACCCGGAGAGGGAAGAGTAGCTATATTATTAATTGGGATTAAAAACTCTTATCTAACTCTACTGAGAAAGTCAGAAGGGATAAACCAAGGGGATCAGGGGAGTGAAGAGGTCAAAAAAGGGAGGGGAGAAGAAGGGGGAGGGAACTCATTAGGCCTTTAAAAATAAAAAGAGGGGAACAACGAGGGAGGGGGTAGAAAGGGAAGTTAATCAAGGGAGGGGATAAGGGATACCGGCACAAAGCAAACCACTGGTTTAAAAGGAAATAGTGTAAGAAGGAGTGGGACTATAGGAGGATACAAAAATGTCAGTGAATGCACAACTGATAATTGTAACTCTGAATGTGAATGGGATGAACTCGCTCATAAAACGGAAGCAAATAGCAGAGTGGATCAGAAACCAAAATCCTACCATATGTTGTCTACAAGAAACACATATGAGGCAGGTAGACACACACAAGTTTAAGGTTAAGGGCTTGAGCAAAATCTTTTGGGCGTCAAATGAGAAAAAGAAGGCAGGAGTGGCAATTGTGATTTCTGACAAAGCCAAAGTAAAAATAGACATGATTAAAAAAGACAGGGAAGGTCATTATATCCTGATTAAAGGCAGTATAAACAATGAGGAAATAACACTGCTCAATATATATGCACCAAGTGACATAGCGTCCAAATTCATAAAGGAGAAACTGGCAGAGCTCAAGAACGAAATAGATAGTAAAACCATCATAGTGGAAGATCTAAATATTCCTCTTTCAGATCTAGATAAATCAAACGGAAAAATAAATAAGAAAGAGGTAAGAGAGGTGAATGAAGTCCTAGAAAAATTAGATTTAATTGATATGTGGAGAAAAATAAATAGGGACAAAAAGGAATACACCTTCTTTTCAGCTGCACATGGTACATTCACAAAGATTGACCATGTAATAGGGCATAGAAACATTGCAAACAAATGCAAAAGAGCAGAAATAATAAATGTAACCTCCTCAGATCATAATGCAATAAAAATAATAATTAGTAAGGGCACCAGGATAGACAAATCAAAAACCAATTGGAAATTAAACAATATGATTCTCCAAAACCAATTAGTCAAAGAAGAAATCATAGAAACAATCAACAATTTCATTGAAGAGAATGACAATGATGAGACATCCTACCAAACTCTGTGGGATGCAGCCAAGGCAGTACTCAGGGGGAAATTTATATCCTTGAGTGCAAATTAAGGAGGGCAGAGATCAATGAATTGGGCATGCAACTCAAAAAATTAGAAAGCGAGCAAATTAAAAATCCCCAGATGAAAACTAAATTAGAAATACTAAAAATCAAGGGAGAAATTAATAAAATCAAAAGTAAAAGAACTATTGAATTAATAGATAAGACTAGAAGCTGGTATTTTGAAAAAACAGATAAAATAGACAAAGTACTGGTCAATCTAATAAAAAAAAGGAAAGAAGAAAACCAAATTGACAGTATCAAAGATGAAAAGGGAGACCTCACCTCTAATGAAGGGGAAATTAAGGCAATCATTAAAAACTATTTTGCCCAATTATATGGCAA
>NC_058130.1:318740246-318755566 GCF_016433145.1 Gracilinanus agilis | reverse complement strand
GAGAGAGAGAGAGAGAGAGAGAGAGAGAGAGAGAGAGAGAGAGAGGATAACTAATGCTTCCTATCACCACCAACTCCCACTTTTTCCCGCCTAAACTTCCTGTCATTTCTTCTTATCAATATGATCTTTAGTCTATTCCATCAACAGTCACGTGTTTCTCTCTATATTGATTTGTATCCCCAATGCTCTTTATCATTTTCCTTTCTCTTTCAAGGACTAGAGTTTTCTCACATGAATGTATCTTTTAATAGAAAATGTTACTCCACCTGCTTTTACTTGCCGAATTAGGTATACCCATCCAGAGCCATATATCCCAGAAATGAATTTCATTACTTGGTCTCAGTGATAACTGTGAAATCAAATTTACCTCCTTATCTTAAGACCTTTAGTTCTATGTGTCTGTTGCCTAAAACATTGTCCATTTTTGTATAGACATTAGAAGTCATAAAATTTATTTAGAGTTCATTTCTTAGATTTTATCTCTTGTGAATTCCAGTGGTCTCAATTTCTAATCTTTCTTTATCATAGCAACTCCCTTTTGGTGTCTCAACTTCTAATCTTTCTTCTCTCTTTGGCATATAGTTTAGTGGACTATAAGCAGTTTTCTTCCTCTACCATCCTTTTCACTTTCAACTAACTCTAATTAGATTTACAAGACAGAAGGCAAACACATTCTAACAGCTTTCCCTAGGCATACCACAGGACAGGAGCCTGTTATTCCTATTTGTTAAGTCATAGCTCAGAAATTCAAATCTCATTCTGAGGCACCATCATCTGGGCCAGTTCTTTATTTTCCAAAGCAACCTTTCTCTTAGACTTCCTTTACCTTCAGTGGGTTAACAGTAATGAAAACAGAGTCAGTTCCCCTCTGATTTTTCAGATCCTTGCCCAAGACTATGTAATGTTTTGGCAATGCTTTCAAATTTCTGGAACTATCATTTGTGCTCACATGGATCACCAGAAGCTGGGTAACATTCATTTGTTTTGACAAGCTTTGGGAGGTTCTGTGTTATGTCTTGGATATGTGTTCCAGGATGACAACAGACCTCCCTATTGTTCTCAGGTTGATGAATAGCAGTTTCAGTAACCCTGAGCAGGGAGTCACCAAGAAACACTACTCTCCTCTTAATGTGGTATGCCTAGTGAAAGCTGTTAGAATGCCTCTTAATGATTTGTCATCTCACCACATGCATAACTATTTTGTCATTTTTAGAGAACACAAACTTTCTTCCTTATCAAAGCAAATAGCTCCCTCTTCTTGTATCTCTAGCATTTGCCATAGTGATTTGCATAAATATTCAATAAATGCTTTTCCTTCCCTCCTTCCTTCATTCTTTCTCTCCTTCCCTTCTTCACTCCCTCCCTCCCTCCTTCCTTTCTTCTTTCCTTCCTTCCTTTCTTCCTTCCATCTTTCCTTCCTTCCTTCCTTCCCTCTGTCTTTCCTTTCTGACATCAAAAAGAAAAGCTACTCTTTCTGCTGTTGTACCACTTTCACACACTGCATTTATTTTTCTAAAAGCAAACTTCCCACTTAAAACGTCAAAGCAAACAAAATAATGAACATCTGCATAACCCTCTATTTTGCCTAATTCGTTTAAAAACTCTTGTTTAACTTGCCTTTATTACAAGTATTCTCAGATTAGTTCTCTGACCAACTCTAGTGCCAGCTTTTCTTTTTTAACAAAAGTAATTACCTTTCACTTATCTAAAGGTTATTTATTCATAAATCTCAGCTATCAAGAACACAGTTGAAGATAAGAAATTGAGGAAAATAATGTTCTGTGAGCAGCCCAAATAGATTGCACAATGTTTGTATTTTAAAGCTCATGGGCTAGACTCATACGTGAGTCACTAAGATCTAACCCTACCTTCCATCTTAGAATCAATACTGCATATTAGTTCCAAAAAAAAGAGCAGTAAGGGCTAGGCAATGGGGGTTAAATGACTTGCCCACAGTCACACACCTAGGAAGTGTCTAAGACTAGATTTGAACTTAGGATCTCCCATCTCCAGGCCTTCTCAATCCACTAAGTCATCCAGCTGCCCCTAAGATCTTTTTTTTTTTTTTTTTTTTTTTTTTTAAACATGATTCTAAGAAGTTTCTTATTTGGTTTCCTAGTTCAGAACACTACACATTTGGGTGACACTCAGCAAATCATAAGGAGTATTGGCAGAGTCAACCACACTGATAGCAGTGATAGGGGATAGCTGACAATATTAGGTAGAAAAACTACAGAAAGCAGACTCAAGAATTTGTGGGGCCTTTTAGTATAGGGGTAAACCTTCCTTTTCATTTCAAAAATCGCTAAAGCTGTTACCTTTTTATGTTATTGTGTAATAAAATTCATTATGCTGTTCCTAAGTCATTTTGGTATTAACTCACATTCAATTAGTGCTTAATGGTTCACAAAATATTTTCCTTACAACAGCCCTGTCAGGTAAATACTACAATTATTATCGTCAATAAACAGATAAAATACTGAGGCTCAGAGAAATGGAATTATTTGCCTAGGCTTGTTGTCTTTTAATGAATGATTGGTTTCAGAGGATTCTCATGGTCTGATAAATGGAGCATACACACAATTCATTTCACTTTTATAGTAGGCTTTACTTAAGGAAAAAGAGACAGATAATGAAACAGAAAGACAGAGAAACAGAGAAACGCATGGAGGAAGAGAAGCAGGAAGAAACAGAGACAGAGATATACAAAGAGTCAGAGAGACACAAGGAGAAGACACAAAAGAGGGGGAGAGAAGGAGAGACAGACACAGAGAGAATTATAAGTAGCCGTTGCCTTGCATGATACTCCTGGACTGTCTTGAATCCTAATATAAGTATTAGAGCTAAGGAACCCACAGTGGGATCTGTGTTTTAAATAGGAACTCTAGACCAAGGAGAACATGCAAAGAAGAGCTGTCAAAGGCTCAACCCAAACTAGGTTGTATTAATCCAAAAGAGGATGTTTTTTTGTTTTTTTTTGTTTTTTGTTTTTTGTTTTATCTACACTGGGTTCAAGTACAAAGCATGTTTGCAGGCTTGATAATGCCAGGTTGGGGAAGGGAGGCTACTCTGGTGCCTGGCCTACGTTCACATCTACAAAGTCCACAAAGATCACTAAACACTCAGATCTCCCCCTTGATCACTAAATAGACTACACATGTAAGGCTTGACTTTCAGAGGTGGTTCATAAGAAATACTCGATTTTGTGGCAATTCACAAAACATATAAATCAAAAAGTGATCCCTTTTGAATCCCTTCATGTACCTACAAAGGCAACAGATACAAATAAGCAATAATAACATAGAAATAAAGAGTAAAATTACAAAGTATAACAAAAGTTTTGCAGTGGTTTGGGACTCATCTCAAGTGTGTGTACTTCTTCATCTCCTGAGATCCAAAGCACTCTATGGAGCTCCAGGAATGCTCAGATTTGTGACTGGTAGATAATGATAGGCAAAGAAGCAATGACCTTTGTTTAGCTGAATTAACTGAAGGTGGCCTCAATACTTCTCCTTGGACATCTTTCTCCTGATATTGCTAAGTAAAATTCCTTTGGCTAACTATTGATAACCACAAATAGTTCATTTTGTTCCAGTAATAGACCTAAATTGTCAGGGAAGTTGCCTGAGTCAAGTTCAGACTAGAAGAAGATAACCAAGCACTACTATTGTTTTGGGGTCGGGGAGTGTGGTAGAGAAGAATGAAGGAATGGAGAAATCTTGCTTATCCCAGAGCATTGGAATGGAGTACATTTATCATTCCCTGAGGCTAGGGATCCATTCCTCCACATGGATGGCTATCATTTATGTATTTATCATAATATATATCATTTATATATTCTTGGGAATTTGGTCAAAGGGCCTCAGGTTTACAGGGGGAGGAAACATTGAAAAAAGAACAAAAGTGGTCAAGTCTGTCCATGGGCTGAATGTATAATCCACTTTTAACTTTTCTGGCCCAGGCTACAAATTTTAAAGCAGTTCTTATGAAAGAATAGTGCACTTCATATCTTAAGCAAATAGAGGGAGGATGCAAAAGCTACTATTATATTGAATTCTTCTTGGCTACTGCTTCCAATCCATAAGGCAAATTACAATGGATTTTCCCAGGACCACTCCAAGAATCTATGGTGAGGATGACAGAAGAAAAGCATTGATCAGTGCAGGAATTGGTGGTCCTCCAAACTAGGACATGGACAAAAATTAATTTGCTATTTTCTTAGGGTGGATTCCATACTCCATGAACAGCATCACTGAACATCTGATGCCATCTTCATATTTGGAGGTACAATGTTTGAGAAATGGAAAATTTTTTTTACCTAAAGAAATGATCATGCATAATACTTGTCCTATCACAATGAATTGGATCGGCAATATGTTTGAGAAGTATCTTTTGTTCTAATATCTCTTTGTCTGGGTTCTACAGAGATTTCTGACATTGCCAGGTAGATAGCTTCACAAAAGTTCATTGTAGACTATTTGGATAGTTTTAGTCCATGAAGGGACTAGAAAAATTTAATGTGAAATGGGGTAAGGGACACTCACATCAACACTGATTCTGTCCTGCTAAGTCTGGTTATGAGAATTATATTACCAATTTTTTATAAATACTCTGTTCCTGGATTCTTTTAGGCTTCATTCATTCTTAATAAGTTTTATAGTTTAGAAGAGACTTCCCAGGAAGTCTGAGATTATCTCTTTCAAGGGAGAGAAATCCCTGCAGAACGTCAAGAAAGTCCCATTACCACCTTCCTGGAATTGTTTTCTTAGTTTTTCCTATCTGGTATCTTTCCATCTATTTAAAATTGATTTACTACCCAGAAGAACTTTCCTCTAATAGCAAATTTTTCAAATTTGAATGTCAAAAAAATTACTTCACCATCATATTTCCTTCTAATTTTAGTGAGTTTGCTGATTCTTTCACAGGTCATGAACCCTAAAATAACTACATTTTCCTTCCTTTCCTATCTTCACCCTTTAGTAAGCCAGTTTAATTCTCTACTGCCCTCTTTTTTCAAGACTCTTGTTCCCTTATGTATTGCCAGTCTTGCTTTGCAAAGCCTCTGCTTTGGATCATTCCTGTCATCTTTTGCTATTATTCCCACAAAGGTTTTATCTCATTTAATAATCATAATAAATCACATGAAATAGATACTATTATTATTCCCATTTTACACATAAGGAAAATGAAGTTAATAAAGGTTATGTAACTCATCCAAGGATCCACAGGTAGTTGGTGTCTAAAGTAGAATTAGAATTAATGTTTTCTTGAACCTGGGCCAGTGCTTTATCTTTTTAAAAAAATTATATACTTTGTAACCACTGCCACCAACAAAAACATTTGATGAATAAAAAAATTATGTGAAAAACCACAAACCCTACCTTGTTTATAATTTGTTCAAAATATGTAAATTATATACATATGCTAACATAAACATCTGATTTTGAGTTCTTTGGATTTGTTTTACATGGATACTTTTTTCTCTTGATTTTTGTGGCTGCTAATTTTTTTATTGCAATCTTGGTATATATTATTCTTATTCTTTTTTCTTCTCTTTTTATCTCTTCATGTATTTCCTTATTTTCTTTATATTTCTAATATTTGTCATTTTTAATAACAATATAATCAATTACATTAAAATGTCACATTTAAGTCATTTTTCCCATTCATTGCATTTGTGTTCTATTTGTCATAACAAATGAAGCTTCCATGAATATTTTCATACAAACAGCCTTTTGCCCTCTCAATAATTCCCTTAGGGCCTAACCCTAGTAATGGGATCTCTAGGTTAATGAACATGAACAGCTTTAGAAAAAAAAGAACAATTCAAAGCTGCTTTGGCAACATGCTATTAGGCCTGTTTTCCATGTTCTTATCAACATTTAATTTGATCACTATAACCCATCTGGTTCTTAGTTAGCTCATATTATCAGGGCTATATTTTGATAGATTCAGCCGTAGGCAACAGACACAATCTGTAGCCAGGACCACACTCTTTCCAAAACAAGTCTTTCCAGCTTGGTCATATCCAGTAGAACTTTTGTCCTGTGCCACTATCCCTCAGAGATGTAAGGTTACCTCCATAATAGGAAGAGGGTTAACATAAGACTTTTGAAGAATATTTATATTCTAAGGCTTAGAGTCTAAGCTATTGTCGTCCCACCAGAAACTATTTGGATTATGTGTATGTTCAGGCCTACATCTACCACTAACCTCATACAAGTGTGTGTGTGTGTGTGTGTGTGGGCTTTCCAGATATTTATCTCATTTAACTTATCTAAGGCTCTATTCACTTAATTTCTTTCTTGTTTATTTTTTTGGTTAGGTTTACCTAATTCTGAGAGAGGAAAATTAAAACCCACTGCTATTATTATTTTATCATTTCCATCTGCTTCTCATTTAGTATTTAATTTAAAAATCTGAGAGCTATAACACCCGGAACATATGGGTCCAATATTGGTAACGCTTCATTATCTATAGTAATGCCACCTCCAACATAATATAATTACCCAAAGTAAAACTGGAAAAATTAAATAGGACTCAGGTAAAAAAATAAAACATGCAAAAATTCTGAAGCCTGAGGTAACATACAATAGGAATCCTACAAACCCAGTAAAAAGACATAATAATTAAATCTATTGGTTGTTCAAATTTTAAAAATAAATAAATAAAAATCAGCAAACAAAGAAGAAAGCACCTAATTATTGATAGTTATTATGGGGACAGAGAAAATCATGACATGGGGCCCTGGCCTCTTAGTAACACACTCACCAGTGTGAGCTTTCTTCATTCCTTTCCTACTCTCCTACTGCCACTGCCACAGGCAGGGACAGAGTAGGCATCCAGACCAAATTGCCTGGGACTTCAAAGTTCTTCACTTGGCAGAAGCAGGTCCAATGTCCTACACTTAGGGTAGTGATGGCAAACCTATGAACACGTGTGCCAGCACTAACATGCGTAGTCATTTTCAATGACACGCAGCCTCAGGTGGCCACATACAGAGAAGTATGTGGCCACATGCGAGGATGAAACATTTGCTATATTATAGTGTAGACACTCTGTGTACTATAATTTTCTTTCTCTGTTTTTGATCTATCTGGCTTTGAAATCAGTACCATATTTGTGTCATAAAAGGAATTTGGTAAGATTCCTTCTTTGTTTATTATATCAAATAATTTGTATAGTATTGAGATTAATTGTTCTTTGAATGTTTGATAGAATTCACTTGTGAATTCATGAAGCTCTGGTGATTTTTTTCTTAGGGAGTTCTTTGATGGCTTGTTCAATTTCTTTTTGTGATATTGGATTATTTAAGTATTCTATTTCTTCTCCTTTTAATCTAGGCAATTTACATTTTTGTAAATATTCATCCATATCACCTAGATTGCTAAATTTATTGCCATATAATTGGGCAAAATAGTTTTTAATAATTGCCTTACTTTCCTCTTCATTAGAGTTGAGGTCTCCATTTTCCTCTTTGATACTATTAATTTGGTTTTCTTCTTTCCTTTTTTTAATTAGATTTACCAGTATTTGGTCTATTTTATCTGTTTTTTCAAAATATCAGCTTCTAGCCTTATTTATTAATTCAATAGTTTTTTACTTTCAATTTTATTAATTTCTCCTTTGATTTTTAGTATTTCTAATTTAGTTTTCTTCTGAAGATTTTTAAAAACATTTATTAATATTTATTTTTTTGAAAATTTAACATGGTTACATAATTCATGCTCTTACTTTCCCCTTCACCCCATGACTTCCCCTCCCCTCCATAGCAGATGTGTATTTCCACTGGTTTTAACACATGTCATTGATCAAGACCTATTTCCAAATTGTTGATAGTTGCTTTGATGTGGTAGTTTCAAGTCTATATTTCCAATCACATCCTCCTCAACCCATGTGTTCAAGCAGTTGTATTTCTTCTGTTTCCACTGCTGTAGTTCTTCCTCTGAATGTGGGTAGCGCTCTTTTCCATAAATCCCTCAGAATTGACCTGGGTCATTACATTGTTGCTAGTACAGAAGTCCATTACATTTGATTTTACACAGTGTATTGGTCTCTCTGTACAATGTCCTTCTGGCTCTGCTGCTTTCATTCTGCATCAATTCCTGGAGGTCTTTTCAGTTCACATGGAATTCCTCCAGTTTATTATTCCTTTGACTAACTATTTCCTTCTTGAGATCTGCCAGTTTCTCCTTTATGAATCTGGCTGCTATGCCATTTGGTGCATACATATTAAGCAATGTTATTTCCTCATTGTCTATACTGCCTTTAATCAGGATGTAATGACCTTCCCTGTCTTTTTTAATCATATCTATTTTTACTTTGGCTTTGTCAGAAATCATAATAGCCACTCCTGCCTTCTTTTTCTCATTTGATGCCCAAAGGATTTTGTTCAAGCCTTTTACCTTAAATCTGTGTATGTCCACCCACCTCATATCTGTTTCTTGTAGACAACATATGGTAGGATTTTGGTTTCTAATCCACTTTGCTATTTGCTTCCTTTTTATGGTCGAGTTCATCTCATTCACATTCAGAGTTATAATTATCAGTTGTGTATTAGCCAACATTTTGGTATCCTCTCCTAGTTCTACCTCTTCCTCTTCTTCTTACACTATTTCCTTTTAAAAGAGTGCTTTGCTTTATGCCAGTAACCCTTGTCCCCTCCCTTGATTTACTTCCCTTTCTATCCCCTCCCTTATTATTCCCCTCTATTTATTTTTAAGGCCTAATGAATTCCCTCCCCCTTCTTCTCCCCTCCCTTTTATGACCTCCCCACTCCCCTGCTCCCCTTGGTTTTTCCCTTCTGACTTTCTCAGTAGGGTTGGATAGAGTTTTATATCCCAATGGATAAAGCTACTCTTCCCTCTCAGGGTTAATTACAGTGAGAGTAAGGTTTAACTATTACCTCTTAATGCTTTCTTCCTCTCCTTCTTATAATAGTATTCATCCCTTCCCCTTCCCATGCCCTCTTTGTGTGTAATAGAATATCTTATTTTTCTTATTCATTCAAGTTTCTTTTGGTGTCCTCTACTATTCACCTCCCTCTTTCCCACCCCCATATCATCTTAGACCATTTAGTATTCCAACCTCTCCCTATGAATAATTCTTCTAATTCCTATAATAGTGAATACTATAATAGTGAATAGATTTCCTTAAAGAGAATTATACATAACATTTCTCCACATAGGAATACCAATAATTAGATCATATTGAAGCCCTTAAAGAGGCAAATTTAAAAAAAATATGAGTTTTCTTTCTTTCCCCTCTGTTTCTTATTTACCTTTTCATGTTTCTCTTGATTTTTGTGGTTGGATATTGAACTTTCCCTTTAGTTCTGGTCTTTTCTGTGCAAATACTTGGAAATCTATCTTGTTGAATGCCCAAACTTTCCCTTGGAAGTATATGGTTAGTTTTGATGGGTAGGTGATCCTTGGTTGTAGACCCAGTTCTCTTGCCTTTCTGAATATTATATTCCAAGCCTTGTGATATTTTAGTGTGGAGGCTGCCAGATCCTGTGTGATCCTGATTGTTGCTCCTTGATATTTGAATTGTCTCTTTCTGGCTTCTTGTAAAATTTTTTCTTTTACTTGGAAGCTCTTGAATTTGACTATTATATTCCTGGGGGTTGTCTTTTCTGGGTCTAGTGTAGAGGGTGATCTATGGATCCTTTCAATGTCTATATTGCCCTCTTGTTGTAGAACTTCAGGGCAATTTTGCTGAATAATTTCTTTTAGTATGGAGTCCAAATTTCTATTAATTTCTGCTTTTTCAGGAAGACCAATGATTCTCAGATTGTCTCTTCTAGACCTGTTTTCTTGGTCTGTCACTTTCTCATTGAGATATTTCATGTTTCCTTCAATTTTTTCAGTCTTTTGTCTTTGTTTTATTTGTTCTTGCTGTCTTGAGAGATCATTAGCTTCTAATTGCTCAATTCAAGTCTTTAGGGAGGGGTTTTCAGCTATAATCTTTTGGTTTTCCTTTTCTATCTGGTTATTTCTGGTGTTCAATTTCCTCATCAGTTCATTTGATTTCTAAGCCTCACTTTCCAATTGCAAAATTCTGCCTTTTAAACTGTTATTCTCTTGCCATATTTTGGTTTCCAATTTGTTTATCATTTTGTTTGATTTTGGGGCAACTTTCTCAAATTGGGAGTTTCTGCCTTCTAACCTGTTTATTTCCTTTTGAGTTATTTCCCACTTCTCTTGCCAAATCTCTTACATCTTTCTCATCATCTCAGATTTGAACTCTTCAATAGCTTGTGGCCAGTTTTCATTACTTTGGGAAGGTTTGGATATGATTACTTGTTTGTCCTCCTCTGCTGTTTGCTCTTTTGTCTGTATTTTATCTGTGTAAAAGTTGTTGAGTGTTACAGATTTCTTCTTGATGATCTTTCTCTTTTGGGGCTCTTGTCTCTGGCTTGCCATTGTTAGCCCTGCGCCCTCAAGTTTATCCTCACACTCGAGGTCTGTCTGCACACTTTAGGCTCCTCAGATCTCAGTTGTTCTCAGGGTCAAGCCTCCTTGTGGTCCCCTTAGTTGTTCCTCTGCCCAAGGCTCTTTTAACAGTCTCAGGGTGTTGCTTCCACAGTTGTGAACCCTGTTTGCACTGGGTCCCCACTCAAGGTCCACCCCTGTGCTCAAGATCTGAGTACTCGCCTGTGCTCAGGATTCGTGTCTGGGCTTGCTTCTGCGCCTGCACTCGTGCCTGCACTCAGGGTCTGCATTCAAAGTCCACACACATTCTTTAGCCTCTTGGGGTCTTAAGTCTTGCTGCTCTCAGGAGCAGGCCCTGGTGACCCCAGGTAGCTGCCAAGGACTTAATGCATGCCCCAAACTTGCTCTAACTCTTGTGTGCTGGCTTTGGCAACTGTAAGTGGTGTGGGGTGGGGGAGGGGGTTGCTCAGCTCGCGTTTTAGTGAGAGCTGTTTCACCCCTTTATAGCATGGAAATGTCCCAATTCCAAGTACCTCCAATGCTACGCCTTGTTGTGGGGTCCTTTTGTTCCTCTGGATTTGTTTTTATGTCTTCTTGAGGAGTCCTGTATGTTTCACTTAGGAGAGGTTAAGCAGCTGCTTTTTACTCTGCTGACATCTTAATCAGCTCTTCTGAGGATTTTTAATTTGTTCATTTTCTAGTTTTTTAAGTTGCATGCCCAATTCATTAACCTCTACCCTCCCTAATTTGTTAATATATGCACTCAAGGATATAAATTTTCCCCTTAGAACTGCTTTGCCTGCATCCCATAGGTTTGGGTAAGATGTCTCATCATTGTCATTGTCTTCAATGAAATTATTAATTGTTTCTGTTATTTGTTCTTTCACTAACTTATTTTGGAGAATCATATTATTTAATTTCCAATTAGTTTTTGATTTGCCTGTCCATGTATTCTTACTAATAACTATTTTTATTGCATTATGATCTGAGAAGGTTATGTTTATTATTTCTGCTTTTTTGCATTTGTTTGCCATGTTTCTATGCCCTATTACATGGTCTATCTTTGTGAATGTACCATGTGCAGCTGAAAAGAAGGTGGATTCCTTTTTGTCCCTACTTATTTTTCTCCATATATCTATTAACTCTAATTTTTCTGGTTTTTCATTCACCTCTCTTATCTCTTTATTATTTATTATTTTGGTTTGATTTATCTAGATCTGATAGGGGAAGGTTGAGGTCCCCCACTAGTATGGTTTTGCTATCTATTTCATCCTTGAGCTCCACTAGCTTCTCCTTTAGAAATATGGAAGCTATACTGTTTGGTGCATACATGTTGAGTACTGATATTTCTTCATTGTTTATACTGCCTTTTATTAGGATGTAATTACTTTCCCTATCTCTTTTAACCTTATCTATTTTTACTTTGGCTCTGTCAGAAATCATGATAGCCACCCCTGCCTTCTTTTTCTCATTTGAAGCCCAAAAGATTTTGCTCCATCCTCTCATTTTCACTCTATGTCTGTCTGTGTGTCTCATCTGTGTTTCTTGTAGAAACATATGGTAGGATTTTGGTTTCTAATCCCACTCTGCTATTTGCTTCCGTTTTATGGGCAAGTTCATCCCATTCACATTCAGAGTTATAATTATCAACTGTGCATTCCCAGACATTTTAATTCTCTCTCCTAGTCCTGTCCTTTCTTCTTTCATTGTTTCCTTCTATACCAGTGTTTTGTTTTTAATCAGTTCATATAATCCCCTCCCTTGTTGTACTTCCCTTTCTCCTGCCTTCCCTTTTTATTCCCCTCTTATTGTTCTTTATTCTACCTATATTAATTTACCTATTTTGGTTTATTAAATATAGTTATATATTAAATTACACATTTTTGTTATTTAATCTATAAATATCATGAAATTATGGGGTTATTTTTCTCGAAGTGACACACCACCTGAGTTATGCTCAGTTTTTTGGCGAATTTTGACACACCAAGCTCAAAAGGTTGCCCATCACTGACTTAGGGTCTACATTCACAAACCCAGTGGTGTCTACTCCCTCAGTCCCCAGCTATATGCCAGAGTGGATCCTTAGAGCTGAGGCAGCAGCAAACACAGTTTAGCCCAGGGCCTCAACTGTAGGATTCTGGTGATATCCTTAGAGATGGAGGTAAACAAGGTGAGTTCGGAAGTCAGAAACCTTCCTCTCTAGTTTTCATGGGCTGTTCAGCTTCACTCTAGACTCCTATTTGTTTCTACCACTATTATATATAAACAATGTTTATTGATACCTTTTACCCATTCAAATGCAATTTAAAAAAACATTTCCTACTTGGCTATTCTGTGAAGGTCATTGTGCTAGCGGCTTAAAATTCTATTCAGAAAGAGTCATGGTATAATGTGATGGGACTAAGAGGTCTTTGAACAAAACGATATAAGAATATTGAGAAGAAAGAGATCAAAAAGGAAGGTGAAGGGCTCCAGGATGAATTTTAAAAGAAAATTTCAATAGATAAAAATGGTTATGTCCCAGGAATGAAAAATGGTTTATACAAATGTTTGGAGGTAGAACATGCAGAATATCGGGATTTAAAGGGTAATTTAAATTATTTAGAGTGAAATAACATGAAATAAAAATGGGCCTATATAGTATTTTAATTGTGGATAGCTTTAAATATTGGTGTAAGGAATTTATACTTTATAATATGGGTGAAAGGAAAGCACTAAACTTTTCTCAGCAAGGTCTGGCCTAAGCATTAAGAAAATTGCTTTGTTGTGAAGGATGGAATGAGTAGAAAAGATTAGATAAGAAAACCAATTAAGAATATTTATAATAGTCCAAATATGTAGTGATATGGGTCTGAATTAGAATAATATTTGTATGAATGGAGAGGATAGGACAGTTGAAAGGAATATTGTTGAAGTAGATCTGACAAACTTTAAAAATGAGTAAATATGAGGGACAGGGAAAATTAAAAAATGTTTTAAGCTTGAATGGTTAAGAAAGTATTGGAATCATTAACAGAAATAGGAAAGAGATATCCATACCCCAGGGCTCAAACCTTTATATCTGCAAAAAGCTTCTCCTCAGTGGTAGAGATAATGATTGCTCAAAATTCCATGTCTGATAGGGTAGAGTTGTCTAGGCCTTAGGAAAAGAGACATACTTTTGTTTCTGACTTCTGGTTTTGAGATAAGACATAGATTGTTCTATACCCCTGATGGCAAACCTATGATACACATGTCAGCATTGACACACATAGCCATTTTTTATGACATGTAGCCCCATGAAGCCACATACAGAGAAGTGTGTTATTTAATTATAAATATCATGAAATTATGGGGTTTTTTCTTGAAGTGACACACTACCCAAGTTATGCTCATTTTTTTGATGAATTTTGACACACCAAGCTCAAAAGGTTGCCCATTACTGTTCTAGACACTCTTTAGGGAAATGCCCCAGGAAGGAGAGAAAAACCTTGAGAAGAGACAGATGTCTAAAATGTCCTAGTGCCTCAAGATGTCCCCATTTATAGTTTTTCAAAGTAGAGACTTTGGGGAATTTCTCCTTCAGTGAAACAAGGGACTTTATTTTTTGTTGAACTGAGATCTTGCTTCCAGTAGAGAACTCATTTATTGTGTGTATTGTTAGATATATTTGAATCTGTATAACTTCTCTAATTTCTATTTGCTATTGGCTTGGAAAAATTTTTTTATTCATTATTCTGTTTTTCTATTGTGATAGTATTTGGATAACCTTCATTTGGTAGGAAGGATGTGGGAAGCCTTCACATATATCTTAGGGCACTCCTTCCCTAATAAAAGATAATGACTAGGAAAATGGGACGAATCTAAAATTCATTTCCCCTAGACTAGCAGCATTTAAGGGGACAAATAAATATGATTATAGACTGGTATTTCATCTTGAAAGAGAGCAATTGTCTGAGCCTTATTACTAGAAAATTCTGTAGAAATGAAAGACTCCTTTGGAGAGGGGTAGATGAGATTACGTAGATATATATATGGATATATTCACACCTCCTTGTGAGCTAAATTTAGACAAACTCATTGACTTACACCTGTGTGGTTAACACAGACACAGACCTCACATAGCTGATAATTATTTAATAAATTTGAATTCTTATAATATTTCAGCAAATTGAATGGTCTCAAAGATTTGCTCAGCCCAATTTGACTGAACCTAAAGATATATCATTTGTTATCTGACTTTTACTGAAGTGTATTAATACTGAGGTCAGTACTCAGGGAAGGTATAGATTTAGTGTTGAAAGGAGAAACAAGTTTAAAAATTGGGGTACCTTACAGATGAATAGTTAAGGTTAAATTCATTCTACTTATGTCCTAACCAGTTTATTTTGAGATCAAATCCTTATTCAAAAACTGAAATAACTGTGATCCTAGACAAATCATTTAACCTCTCTCCCCTGTTAGTTTTTTCCCCTGTAAAATAAGAATAATAATAGTAAATAGCATCTACCTCATAGCATTGTTGTGAGGGTCAAAAGATTTAATATGCCTAAAGCACTTTGCAAAGGTTAAAGCACTATCTAACTATGATGACCATTATTTTGAGGCAGCCAGATTGGTTAAGAGAAAGGCTGGGGGGACAGGTGGGTAGCTCAGTGGATTGAGAGTCAGGCCTAGAGACGGGAGGTCCTAGGTTCAAATCTGGCCTCAGACACTTCCCAGATGTGTGACCCTGGGCAAGCCACTTGACCCCCATTGCCCACACTTACCACTTTTCCACCTATAAGCCAATACAGAGAAATTAATGGTAGAAAAAAAGAAAGGAAGGAAGGAAGGAAGGAAGGAAGGAAGGAAGGAAGGAAGGAAGGGAGGAAGGGAGGAAGGGAGGAAGGGAGGAAGGAAGGAAGG
>NC_058130.1:318649519-318739746 GCF_016433145.1 Gracilinanus agilis | reverse complement strand
ATATATATATATATATATCTTTTTGTCAAATAATGCCTTCTTTAATAGGGGGAGAGAGTTAACCTCAGTATTTTAATGTAACAAAAAATCCAAATAAATTTAAATTAAAGAAGTAAAGTTAGGCTTGAAAGGCAAAATGGAGTCTATGGAGGGTTCTGAATACCATGCTAAAGAACCATTGACAGTTTTTGAGTGTGTGTGATATGGTTGGACCTGGGCTTTTAGGAAGACCAATTTGGCAGTGGTGCAAAGGCTGGATTGCAAAAGAATAAGAATGGATTTAGAGAGAACCATTGGAGGATATTGCAACAGTCCAGAAGAAACTTAACTGGGGCTTAAACTAGAGAAGCTAGGTGGTACAGTGGATAGAGCACTGAACCTGGAGTCAGGAAGGCTTGAATTAAAATCTGACTTCAGACACTTACTAGTTGTGATGCTGAGCAAATCACTGAACCCTCTTTGCCTTAGTTTCCTGTAAAATGAGCTATATAAGGAAATTGCCAACCCCAAATGGAGTCCGAAAGAGTCAGAAATAGCTGAACACAACAATATAGGGTAGAAGTGAAGGAAATGGAGATGAGTGTGGGAAGGAAGAGATGTTGGGGAGGTAGAATCAACAAGATTTTTAAACTTTGGGTGGAATAGGGTATGTAGCAAGAATCAGAGATGACCCTGAAATTACAAACTGTAGTGACTGGGATAATATTTATATTTTTAGGAGAAATAGAGATTCTGAGATGAATAAGAATTTAAATGAGGAATAATGAGTTCTGTTTCGCACATGTTGAGTTTGAGGTGATGGCAGGACACACAGAGAATGTGCTCAGAATAGAGCTAAGGACTGGAGACAAAGATTTGAAATTATGTACACAGAGATGTTAATGGAAAAAGCACAGGGATAGAGAGTTTTTTTTAAACAATTTATTGCCTTCTTTTTTCCCTCTTAACCTTTGGCTTAAATAATATATTTTGTGGACGTTTTCCCAGGAGATTGGTAGAATCTCTTAGAGCCATTGTGTCTTGCAGACATAGTCTTTCAGAACCTATGGTCATATGTCATGATCTTATATATCAAGATATTACTTTTCTGTACTTATGTGCTACATACATTCATTATACTTCACTTGCCCTTACAGAACTAAATTTTTAAATTGATCATTCAATCTAGTTTATCATTGTCATCTTTAGCTCAAATCCTCTTTTATAAAATCTTCACCATATTCCATAGCCACTGGCTTATTGTCATTTAGAAACCTAAACTAAATATGTTACTTATGTTAAAGAATAAAATGAGTTGTAATTGGCCTACAAGTTAATATTTGTGCCATTTGTTATGCCAGTCTGCCACATCTACCTAATTAGAACTTGACACAATGCTCACAGGACAAGGAGAAAGCAAAATCAAGTCTATCTCTATGTGATCCCTTTATCCATGATCTCCTAGATTTAAATTGTAAATGAACCCCTTTGAGCTATCAATTAGAGAGCTCAAGGTCCCATCCAAACTGTGGTTTATATCACTGATTCATTACCTGTGTTGAGCAAATGAGTGACAGATTGAAAATTTTCCTGAAATCACATATATCATTACAATGCATATTTTACCTTGCAGGGAATGATCTTCAAAATGGTATTGTAGGATTCACTGAGGATTCACAGAGTGGACTGGATCTGGATGGAGACTCTGCTAAAAGAAATGTCTACCTTGCTGTCACTAGGCAACCTAACAGGTGCAGACATGGAGGATGTGACATGTTGCTTCTCTGTTCAGGCTCCAATGTTTTTTGATTCAATATGTTTTTTATTCAAATGGAGGAAGCAGAAGTGAATATTAGCAGTAGAGATTACCATGTAATTTCATAATGTCCCCATCATTCAGCTGTCATATATGTAATTTAGCTTCATTGCTTTCCTTTTTATCTTTTATGTAGGAATAAATTGGTCAGTACCTTGATAGAACCAGGCAAATCAAAGATCTAATTTGTTTCTTTTCTGAAAGAAATAAAACTTTCTTTGTTATTTTGGTGTACTTAACATTCTATGGTTTTTGTCAACAATGTGTTTGAAAAACTTCACATCTCCTTTATTATTTTTTTTAACCTTTGTAGTTCGGTGTATTGTCTCATAGGTGGAAGAGTGGTAAGGGTGGGCAATGGGGGTCAAGTGACTTGCCCAGGATCACACAGCTGGGAAGTGGCTGAGGCTGGGTTTGATACAACTCCTTTATTATTACGGTATCTACACCAGAACTTTCTTTTTGTTGTTGTTCAGACACTTTTGGTCATGTACCACTCTTTGTGACCTCTTGGCAATGATACTGGAGCAGTTCTCCATTTCCTTTTCTAGCTCATTTTGCAGATGAGGAAACTGAGGCAAAGAGGGGTTAAGTGACTTGCCCAGGGTCACACAGCTAGGATCTGAGGCTGCTTGAACTCAGGTTTTCATGACTTGAGGCTTAGTGCTCTAGCCACCAAGGTATGTAGCTGACATTTGTCTTAGTATATATTACATGAAACCAGATTCATAAAATGTTGCTATGTTTCAAGGGAAAATGGACTTTCAATTTTGAATGTTTTTTTTTCCTGACAAGTATTATAGTTTGAATTTGAATTGCTCTCAGTGGATCTGTTTTAACATGATTCCATGAATGGAATAGAATTCTAGAATATCAGAATTAGGAATAATGACTCATGTCAACTAGTCCAATTCATAGTTGATAGGAGCTTCCAATATAGCAGAGGTTTCAAATATGTAGCCCCCACATGACATGCGGCCCACAGCACTCCTGTGTTCAGCCCAAACCTAGGTCAAAATGTAATTGGAAAATATTTAGCACAATAAATAAAAATGCAATAAAACAGAAGTAATAGATATTTAAAAACTAGATCAGTAGAGTTTAACATCACTACAACATCACAAACACACTTAACCATTGCTTAATTCATTTCCTACTGAGATAGCTCCTTCCTCTTTTGGACAGCTCTAATAATTAGATAGGGCAGCTAATTGGTGCAGTGAATAGAGTGCTGGGCCTGGAGTTTGGAAGACATGAGTTCAAATGCAACTTCAGACATGTACTAGCCATGCAACCCTGAGAAAATCATTTCACCCTCCTTGCCTTAGTTTCCTCATATGTAAAATGAGCCAGAGAAGGAAATGGCAAACCACTTCATTATCTTTGCCAAGAAAATCCCCAAAAGATCATAGAGTCAGACATGACTGAAAAATAGCTAAACAACAAAATAAGTACATCCCTGCATAAAGTTGAATGTCCCCTTACATCTCCATATCAAGTTGAAATTAATCCCTCAGCAACTTCTACCCATTACTCTTTCTTCTGTTCTCTTGAGGCCCAGGAAACCATCTATCCTCTATACAGCAGACCACTGTTATCTCAGTGTATGGTGAACATTTCACTTTCTTAGTCTTCTCATTTCTAACCTGAGCATTAGACCGTGAGCTCTGTGAGAACAGGGAGTGACATTTTTTCTTTCTTCTTTTCCTTTTTGTATCCCCTGTGCTTAGCACAGTACCTACAACATTATAGGTGCGTAATAAATTCTAATTGACTAACCAAATATCCTCATTTTGTTCAGCCTACCTCAGCCTGATGTATTTCCCAATCATTACATCTTTATGGTTGTCCTCTTTTAAGCAAGCAATAGCTTGTCTATGCCCTTTCTCAAATACAATGTCCAGAATTGAATATAGTAAGTAATACATTATTTAAGTAGCTGTTTTGATTTTCTTTTGAAAGTACTTCAGTGTATATGAATTTTATTTTCAGCT
Organism: Gracilinanus agilis; assembly: GCF_016433145.1. Taxonomy (NCBI): domain Eukaryota; kingdom Metazoa; phylum Chordata; class Mammalia; order Didelphimorphia; family Didelphidae; genus Gracilinanus; species Gracilinanus agilis. Next base: position 318,735,957 of record NC_058130.1, on the reverse strand, counting down.
TTGTATTTCACTTGTATTATGACACCAGGCAAACACTTTATCTTTGTGTTTTATCTTTCTCATGTAGAAAATGATTGGGTTGAAATAGGTCATTTTGAAAGTAAATTCTACACTAAGAAAAAAATCATAGTGTAACAGAAAAAGCACTGGAAATGGGTTAAATTAAGAAAGAAAAAAACCTTTATCCTATAGTCCCAGTTCTCCTGTCTGCTAACCATATACAAATCATCTCATGTCCCAAAGTCTCAGTTTCCTTGTCTAAAATGGGGATGGCCATCCTACTTTTTCACAAGGTCATGAAGATCATGAGATAAAGTATGTCAAGAAAGGCTGGAAATTGTAAAGTAGGCATATCCTGTATAAATTGTAATTACACATATTGGTGTAATTGGTAATTATAATTTGGTGCTTCTTAGGTTTTATTATGTTACTCAAATGAGCAATAAATATACTGGTATGTTTTGATAATGAAAATGGGATATGATCAGGCACTGTGATTCAGTACTTTGATTTAATGTAACTTAAATAATTTGACTTTGTCCACAGGGTTTTTGAAGATGTCAAGATCTTTTGGCGAGCCACATTTAACAAAACAGCTGTTGTACTTGAGAGAGCTGGAGTAGACTTACGTGATATACTGTTGTCTGTCTCAGGGACCACGACTTGTGTGGCAGGCCAGATGAAGTGCCTAATCTCCATTGAGCTCCAGCCTAAGGTCAGAACAAAATCAAATATAGACTACCATTAATCATGTTTCTTTAGAAAACGAGATCAAATCACTTTATTTGATGCAAAAAATGCTCAATCAACAAGCATTTATGAAATACTTTCTATGTTAAAGGGCCTGGGCATGCAAAGACAAAATTCAATGAATCCTCAAGGATCTTACCTTATATAGAGGGAGACAAGATGTTGACAGAGAAACCCCCACAACATATATGCATGATATAGTTTGAGGGGCAAGGCAGTGACAGCTGAAAATAATCACCAAAGTCCTCAAGTAGAGTTTGAATGGAACCATGAAGGAAACAAGGAATTTTAAAAGTTGGCAGATTAGGATGTGAGGAGAGATTCATTCCTGCCAGGGATGTGCATGTGCATGTGCATGTGCATGTGCAGTCACAGGGATGGGAAATGAAATGTGAGCGGGAAGCCTCAAGACATCCAATTCCACTGACCCTTTTTAAGAGTACATAAAGTGGAGTAATAATGATGACATGGAAATGTTGGTTGGAGCCAGATGATGAAAAGCTTTAAATGCCAAACAAAGCAGATTGTATTTGGGGAAGAAAAGGAATAAGCATTTATATAATGCCAACTATATACTAGACACTGTGCTAAACACCTTAAAAATAAAAAAAAATTATCTCATTTGATCTTCACAACAACCCTGGGCCATATAACTTCTAAACTTCTGAGACCCGATTTGTACTCAGGTCTTCTTGACTCCAGATCTAGCTCTCTCTCTGCTGTGCCCCTAGCTATGCCCTAGAGATAATAGCCATTGAATCTTATTGTGGAGAGGATTACAAGATCCATGTTCCATGCACAGTAATAGAGCCTAAATGATTTTGCTTTTCTGGAAGACTTCAGATGGAGAATTTGTCATATTTTTTTGGTAAGTATATTCAAGTTAAACTTTTCCTTTATCTATTTCTAGATATTTTTTATACCTGTCTTCCAACCTTAGACTAGTTGTCAGAGGGAAGATGATCCCTTCAGTTACCTCAGGCAAAAATTTTCTTGACTCTTTTCCCCCACACCCCTCACTGACTATGGGAGATTTTTTAATTGTACTTTCTCTCATCCATTTATCACAAGTCTGTAATTTCCCCTTATCCAATACCTCAAAAACTATTAGAGGAGAAGTTTATATTTTAACACAAAAAAGCAAGAAATGTTTCAGTGTCATAATTTTCAGTATTTTTTTCTTTGCTCCTGGTTTTTCTGCACCCAGAAGCAAAAATTTAAACTCTACAAACTGTATATAATCAGCCGGTAGTGACTGAAGTTTAACCAGGAAAGGGAAATCCTAGAAACTACACAATATGCCTGTCCTTCAGGAAATCTTTCAATCACATTTAGGAGCTGAGAGATTAGAGTTAGGTATTTGTGATTCCCAGTCACACTTAATGTTTATTTTATACCCATAACAGTTTGTAAGCCTGGAAGATTTCTCCTTTTTCTAATCCTAATTATATGTTGCACTCAGTCTGTCCATTGTTCTCTTCCCGAGAGTTCTTTACCTAGATTATAACATCTTTGAAGTGAGATTTGTAAGTGATGTAAAGGAACTGTATAATCATCTTTACAATGAGGAACATTTCTCTTGTGGAACAAAGGCATGAGACTCTATATGGGAGGCAGAAATCCTTATTTAAACAAAGAGGGGGAGTGCCCATGTGTCTGGAAGACCCATGGACGTCACTTAATAATAATATTCTCCTTTCCCAGGGCATCTGTCTTATCTACAAGGAGAATTGAGATTTTCAGCAATTGGGGAGGCCAAAGGGAAAATATCATCAGGCAATTGAATAGCAAGTATGAAATGAAAACTAATGAGTACTGAATAATATTTACTTAGGCAGCTTTATCTGGACTATAGATTAACATTTACCTGCCCAGTGGCTGAGAGGAAGCAGGCTCTTTGAGGAGACTGGAGAATTTTTTGTTGTGTTGCAGAATAGGTGAGATGTTTAGAAGTTTATGAACAGTAACAAAACCACATGGAGTATTTAAAGAGCATCCAAGGTCTCCTTTTCCCTATCATCTTTGCCAAGAGAATCAAAAAATCCCTGGAACATAATAAACTCTTTTAATAAATGCTTGTTGATTTGACTTGGAGTTGTTATCAGGTAACACCCTGTCATTCCAGTAAAATGTTTCTCCCATAAGGTCTATATAGTTTCTTCTTGACTTATAAAAAGCCTATAGTTTAGATCTCACCCTGCAAGGTAAACATAGTTTGGGATTACTGTTAATACTTGATGCTTGTGCTATATAAAGCAGAACTATGATATCTAGTGGATGATTAGACAATAGAAGATGCCTTTGGAGGACTTGTTACTTGTTGAGGTAAACCAATGGACCGAACAATACCCCCAAGATTTGGGATCAAGTGATAATTTACAATCATAAACTAGGAAATGAGTTGATACTCTAGTACAGTGGTTCCCAAACTTTTTTGGCCTACTGCCCCCTTTCCAGAAAAAATATTACTTATCCCCCTGGAAATTAATTTTTAAAAAATTTTAATAGCAATTAATAGGAAAAATAAATGTACCTGTGGCCATCACCGCCCCACTAGATTGCTGCAGCACCCACCAAGGGCTGGTAGCACCCACTTTGGGAATCACTGCTGTAAGAGGCATAGGTTTAAAAGTAGGTGTGTAAGCAGGCTAGGAAAAGCCTTATTCTGAATGGAATGCAGGGGAAGGAGGAAGTGGCTTGTGCCTGAGAAGGACTCCATGGTGGTTGGCACAAACTGTTGCTGACCCTGGGAGATCTCAGAGCTAGGGAAGTTGTATCCAGATTCCTGGGATCCTGAGAGTGGTGAAGGCTTACATCAGAGGACATCAGACCTGTAGAGCAGCACCGAATACGGAAGTGGTTTGTGATCTGGTGGACAACATTGCAAACTTTCTCTCCCTACCTGGATACCTTGGATCATCTGTTCTGGTGGAGTTGACTCCTAGCATCCTGAAACTGTCCCTGGATTAGCCGTGAGATCCCAAATAAAGCCACCCTCAGGTCCTCAGCTAAGCTGACCAAACCTGGCTGGAACCATATTGGGAGGAACTTTTCCCTTGTGACTCCAGTACAGCTTTATTTGGGACCTGTCTTGCTTAGATCATAGGAGAGTGTAGTCAAGTCCTTCCCCTGCCCCTGTGGTTTGCCCTTAGCTTTTAAGTGTAGTGAACCCTATTCCCATCCTTAATCTTAGTTTGTCCTTGATTAAATGTGTTGCCTTAACTTATAAACTCCTGCCTTTACTTTGCTGATTACCATAGACCTAGTGTGGTACTTCAGAGTGGCAGTTGGACCTAACAGCTAATTCAGTAACAGACACCCCTTTGCTGTTAAACTTTAGTCTCCCTACTTGTGGGCCCCTTCCTGTCATTTCTCTCTCTCACATCCACCTGGACCTATATTTAGTGTTCAAGGCACCTTCCCCTTGTTTCTCCCTTAACACTGCTCTAGAATGAGTTTTAATCCAATTAACTACTGGAAAATAACCTTCACAAGATGATTAGAAGGAAAATATAATAATAGATAGACAAATTCTCATCAGGACACTAAATGTTCTAGGTCCAGAAGTTGATAAGTAAAATTATTGTACTTCCTGATATCATTTTACTTCTAAGGAGGAGAATTCTAAGAGAAAAATAAATATATTTTTGATAGAGAGGTGGAAAACATGTAGAAATGTAAGCACATCAAAGAAAAACCAGCTATCTCTGTCATCGATACTATCCTTATTCAGGACTTAGAGAGTCATTATGTAATTATTTATTGGAATAAATTCAAAAAGTGACAATTCTGGATAATGATTGCATTACTAAAAATAACGTGGTATCTTAAAATTGGTGACAATATGTAAGGCTACCAACCATATTGACTTAATTTGTTAGGACCACATTTATGAGATAAAAAATGAGATAATAATAAAATATATTTTTTCTTCCCTGGCAGAAATCTCAGTTTGAAATGGATTTTTTTGTGGAGCTCTATGAAGCAAGCACAGGAGCAACAATAAACAGCAGTGCCAGATTTGCTCAGATAAAAATACTCAAAAGTGATGGACCTTATAGCCTCATCTCTTTTTCAGTGGGGTCTCGACTGGCAGTCACTAATAAGAAGGCCACTTTAATCAGTTTGCAGGTGGCTCGAGATTTTAGTACAGCACTAATAGTGTGTGTTAACTTCAGTACACAGGTAAAAATGTTGAAATATATGAGATTTTCTAATGCAACTATATATGTTTTTTGTTCCTGAGAGAAGTTAAAACCCTTAATTAATTCTATTAATTATTCTTATACTCTTCCTTACAATCACTTCATTTTTCATTTCTACAATAACATGTTAACTATTAAAATGCAGATTTGCTTTTCCCTTTTCCAAGTTGATTGTTTGTTGCAATATTTACATATAAGTCTTTTCTTAAAATAATTAGAAAGTTTTGGTCGATGTAGAATTGGGCACTGCATGATAGTTGGCAGGTATACTGAGTGCATTAAAAAAAATTTGAACTAGTTATTCATTACCAATGAAACTGTACTTCTCTGAAATTTCTAAGTTCTAACCAGTCCTAAGGGGCAGCTAGGTTGTGCAGTGGATAAAGTACCTGGCCAAGAATTATGAAGACTTCTGTCCAAATCCGGACTCGGACACTCATTAGCTGTGTGACACTTGGCAAGTCACTTAGCCTTGTTTGCCTCTGTTTCCATATCTGTAAAATGAGCTAGAGAAGGAAATGGCAAACCATTCTGATATCTTTCCCAAATAAAGTCACAAAGAATCAGACACAACTGAAAAAACAAATGAAAAATCAGAACCTTAGTCCAGATGCCCAAAGAATGATAAAGAGATGATAGGTCCAGTTTTGGGGCAAAGTGGAAGTATCCTGCTTCCTGTGTGAGGAAAGTCCAATATGCTAATATATGAATATTGTTTTTAGTCAAATTAAGTTATCGAGCATTTAAATGCTTGCTTTGTGCTAGGCACTATGCTAAGCATAAAGCAAAAACAGGTCTCTCTTCTTCTCCAGGAGCTCACAGTATAATGGGGGAGACAAATGCAATCAACTTTGTACCAACAAGAGTTAGACAAGGCTTGAGTTTGGGGATGAGGAGAGTGACATCACCTTACTTATCCTTCCTTCAACTATCCATTCCCACAGATTTGGTTTGGAGGGAAAGGACTGGAAGCAGTAGAGAAGGGTAGGAAGAGATAATATTAGGGACTCTGCAGAGAAAGTTGCATGTATTCAGTAGTAAAAGAATCATTAGAATTGGAGGCATCAACAGGATTAGAATGCTACTTCCTGTAGTTTCTTTCCCCCTTGAGTCTAATGTCTTGTGTTAGTCTGTCCTGGCTAAATATTCCTGGAGATCTTCAAGTGTACATACCACCATGACCCTACCTGGAATGCCTCAAGATGTTTAATTTCTGGGAGTGACAAGGTATTTCCCTGAATTTCTAAATCTACCTTTCTTTATTGTAAGTAGAACTTTTGATAGCAGAGTGCCCGTGTGAAAACTAAGCTTTATTCCTTTCTGTCACCACATGTCCAGTTCATCTCCTTTCCCAAAAATATTTTCTCAGAGTAATGATAGAAGACCAGCACAAGAAGCCCTGATTCCAAGCCCTACCTTCTGCCTCTGTCCATCCTGAACAAGTCACTTACAAGGGCTTCAGACTACTTTTTAAGATTAGATGTTTCAAAGAAAGTGCCCTTATGGATTGGTAATAATAGTAGTGATATCGATATCGGCTACCATTTAATCTAGCACTTTGAGGTTTACAAAAAAATTTACATATATAATTTCATTTGATCCTCACAAACTACCCTATGATATAGGTGTTATTATTATCTCCATTTTAGAGATGAAGAAACTGAAGAACCCTGGCCATGCCGTCCTAAATTTATAAATGGAAAGTACAACATTCTCCAGTACCATTCAGATTTAAAACCAGGACTTTCCACCAGCTGTATGTCAAAGCATCATAGATTAAGAGCTGGGAGAGATGTTAGATACCATCAAGTTAAACTAAAGACAAAGAACATAACCATGGAGAGGTCAATTGATTTGCCCAGGGCCATGTAGCTAGTAAATGTGTAAGATGGAATTTAAACTCAATTATTCTTGACTGCAAGTCCGGCCTTTAAACTATGAGAGAGTGTTTTCTTGGTCATCTTTTTGACATAATTGTAACATTAATGACTTTCTTTTTGTTTATCTTTTTCTTCTTTCTTTCACTCTGAAATATCTTATAAAATAAAAAAAATTCCAGTGAGCAGAACCAGAAGAACACTGTATGTTAAGCATAGAATATTATTATTACTCTTAAGAATACTTATATGTCAATATGAGGCCAAACTCAGGTTTTCATTCTTAATGCTTCCAATTCTTCTTCACTCCCCTCAAAAGATTAAAAGAACTAGCTGGGAATATTTTTTTATCAGTCAGGTGATATGTTTATTGTATTGTACAATATCTGATGTATGTTGCTTCTGTAACATTTACTTAAATACATTAAAAATTTTTTAACTTAAAAAATTTTTAAATTATATATAGAAACAACTTTTGACAATTGTTATCTGACATTTTGTGATTCAGGTTCTCTCCCCTTTTTCCCCCCTACTCCCTAAGGTAGTAAGAAGTCTGAAATAGGTTATATGTTTTGTCATGCAATATGTATGTGCATGTTTGCATATATATATACACATATATATATTTCTATCTTCTTCAAGCTGTGAAAGAAGACACACATTGCATATACAATGAAAAAAAAACTCATGAAGGAAATAAAGTGAAAGATGGCATGCTTTGATCTTCAGTCAGACTCCGACATTTCCTTCTTTGGCTGAGGATAGCATTTTTCATCATGAGTCTCTTGCAATTATCTTGAAACCTCACATTGCTGATAAGAGTTTAGTCCTTTGCAGTTGATCATTGTACAATATTTCCATTACTGTATACAGTGTTCTCCTGATTTTGCTCACTGGTATATTTTTTTTTAACAAAAAATCATTCCCTTTTAAAAATTCCATTACCTTAATTTTCTAATGTAAACACCTTTGAAGGTGACAGTCAGGGCATAGTAATTAGAATTGTATTATACATTTGGAAAATCCTCACCACAGATGTATCACCATGAATATGATGACCATTGCCTCTGAATCCATTTGGCTACTTCTTCCATTGATTTATATACCCTGGTGTTCACTCGTTGGCTTTTTGGGAAGAGGTGTGGCATCTACATTTCTCTCACCTAATCAATTGAATTTTTTAGGATAAATTGGGCTTTCTTATTTTATATGTTTGGAAAGACAAGTCAGATTTTAAAAATACATGTATTAAGGTAAAATGTGGTTTTAAAATGAAAGATCATTTTTAAGTGCTTAATACATATTTTATTTATTATACACAATTAAGGGATACATTGTCACTATTATCTATTTATCTTTTTGTAGTGGGAAAACTGGCCAATGGGGTCCCAGTCTTTAGCATATGGTTGCATTTGCTCTTCCTGGTTGGTTAGAGAGTATGTGTAACTATTTCCTACCTGGCACCAAACTTCTCTGTGCAGGATTAAAACTGGTCTATAAAGAATTATCTTGTTATGCTTCCATTCATAAAGTAGTCATAATGTAGTATGGGTAGAACAATGCCCCTTTCAAGATTTTGTACATAAGTGTCATGTGTATTTTCTATAAATTGTATCTTGAGAATCTTTGACTCAATAAAATTAGGTTTCCTTGTAGGTTTGGAATTTGTAATCCTTGAGATTAATCATTCATTTTTGGAGTTAGAATAATCCTTGATTTTTCCTGAAAATTCTCCGGGATCTCTCTTCCTATGTTTTTTTTTTCTTTTAAACATTTATTAATATTTATTTTTTAGAAAAGTTAACATGGTTACATAATTCATGTTCTTACTTTCCCCTTCACCCCCCCCCCATGGCTGATGCGTATTTCCACTGGTTTTAACATGTGTCATTGATCAAGACCTATTTCCAAATTGTTGATAGTTGCATTGGTGTGGTAGTTTCGAGTCTCCATCCCCAATCATGTCCACCTCAACCCATGTGTTCAAGCAGTTGTTTTTCTTCTGTTTCCACTCCTATAGTTCTTCCTTTGAATGTGGGTAGCGTTCTTTAACATAAGTCCCTCAGAATTGTCCTTGGTCATTGCTTTGCTGCTAGTACAGAAGTCCATTACATTCTATTTTACCACAGTGTATTGGTCTCTGTGTACAATGTTCTTCTGGCTCTGCTCCTTTCACTCTGCATCAATTCCTGGAGGTCTTTCCAGTTGACATGGAATTCCTCTAGTTTATTATTCCTTTGAGCACAATAGTATTCCATCACCAGCATATACCACAACTTGTTCAGCCATTCCCCAATTAAAGGACATCCCTCATTTTCCAGTTTTTTGCCACCACAAAAAGCCCGGCTATAAATATTTTCATACAAGTCTATTTATCTATGATCTCTTTGGGGTACAAACCCAACAATGGCATGCCAGGCTCAAAGGGCAGGCATTCTTTTATAGCCCTTTGAGCATAGTTCCAAATTGCCAGCCAGAATGGCTGGATCAGTTCACAACTCCACCAGCAATGCATTAATGTCCCAGTTTTTCCACATCCCTTCCAACATTCATTACTCTCCCCTTCTTTCATTTTAGCCAATCTGCTAGGTGTGAGGTGATACCTCAGAGTTGTTTTGATTTGCATTTCTCTAATTATTAGGGATTTAGAACACTTTCTCATGTGCTTATTGATACTTTTGATTTCTTTATCTGAAAATTGCCTATTCATGTCTCTTTCCCATTTATCAATTGGGGAATGGCTTGATTTTTTTATACAATTGGTTTAACTCCTTGTATATTTGAGTAATTAGACCCCTGTCAGAGTTTTTTGTTATAAAGATTTTTTCCCAATTTGTTGTTTCCCTTCAGATTTTGGCTACATTGTTTTTGTTTGTACAAAAGCTTAAAAGTTGCCATTGTCTAGTTAAGATCTTTCATTTGAGATAAGTCAATTTAAGAAGGATTAGAGGCACAATTATGATACTCAAATTATTCTGTTTAAATTCTAGGAATTGAAGATAGCTGAAACAGTAGGCCGTACTCTCATATCTCCAGCTATTTCAGGAAAGGATTTCGTCAAGTCTGAAGGCACATTGACTTTTGAACCTGGCCAGAGAAATGCTGTATTAGATGTTATCCTAACTCCAGAGACAGAGTCTTTAAATCCATATCCTAAGCGGTTCCAGGTTGTGCTTTCTGACCCAACAGGTGGAGCCAGAATAGACAAAATGTATGGCACCGCCAATGTCACGATTGTGACTGATACTGATTCTCAGTCCTTTTGGGGGCTAGCTGATCAGCTGCATCAACCCCTGGATGAAGATATTTTGATGAGAGTGCTCCACAACCTAAATCTCAAAGTGGCCACTGAAAACACAGATGAACAACTTAGTGCTGTCATTCATCTAATTGATAAGGTAAGCATTTCTAAAAAATAATTAGTGGCTTCCATGAAACTGTTTATGGATATAATGGCCCATCTGGAAAGTAACTGTCTGCAAGGATTGTCCCAATCTCCTCACTCAGAGTTACCTTGCCTGGTATAGAGCCAAGAATGAGTTGAAGCAGTATTCCCACTATTTCATGGGGTGGTGGAAAGGACAATAAGGATGGGAGTTAGGATACCTAGGTTCTAGTCCTGCAAATTCCACAAATTGTATCATCTTGGGAGTAATTATTTTACTTTTCTGGGCCTCAGTTTCCTCATCAGTAAAGTGAGGGAGCTGGATTTGATGGTCTTCAAAGTACTTTCCTTCTCCAAAACCTCTGGTGCTTTCTTATTTCTAAAATATGGCCACGGTGGGAGGAAGAGGATCCCTTGAGGTTAAGTTCTTTTCTAAAACAGGGCTAAGTGCCATTAAGGGTTGGCAGTAAGGCCCATTGTCATATAGTGAGCCTCTTGGGAGCAGAGGGCGACTAGGCTGCTGAAGGAGGGTTGAACCAGTCCAGTCTAGGGTGGGTGGAAAAATACAGCAAGATAAATAAAACTTTCTTACCACTCAGCATTGGGTTTGGGCCCATGAGTGGTTCCTGCACTTCCTGTCAAGGAGAAATAGGGAGGTCTAATCTCAAAAAATAAAATAAAATAATTCAATAAAGTCTAGCAGTAGTAGCTCTTTCTCTTTTGATATCTCATGTTTCTTGGATGATGATAGCATTGACAAAAATGGAAGACCATAGAGTTAAGATTCTGGTACTCTATGCATTTTTATGACATAAAACATACGTGCTTTATGTTTCTGATGGACTAAATATAAAGGACACCAACAATTTAACATCTCTATTGAGTGTTTGCTGTCATTAAGCTTGACTGAGATAAAAAATATGGTAAAAGGATAAGTTTGGCAGTAGTAGAAAAGACTAGAAGAAGTGTAAGCTGTGACTGTAGACCAGGGAGTAGAATCTATTATCATATAATCAGTATAGAGGTTGGTTTAGGGGTGGAGAGGTTAGCTAATATAAGTCCTAGATGAAGGCATTTCCAAGTCTTGGGGAAAACCGAGTCTAAGAGTAAGGTCCACTAAAAAGGGGTCTCTTAGGCTCTTGCCAAAACAAATATAATTCTCTACTACTTTATTATAGTGTTTTATTTCTTTAGTTACTATAGGGTAAGAATGTAGGAGGAACAACATACAAAATAATCTTTGACAGAATAATCTAGAATTAAGCAAAGTCTCAGGCAAAAATGTAGTGCTTATTGATTTTCATACATTAGGGATAGAAGTTTTGTTACATCTGTATGTAAATTTGTTAACTTCTCCAGGCCTTGTTCTCCTGTAATATTTGTAAAGTGAAGGGACTGGTCTAGATCAGTAATGACAAACCTATGGCATAGGCACCAAAGATGGCACACAGAGCATTCTTTTGGGCATGCAGACACCCCCTCCTTTAAGAGTTTGTTACTAGAAAGGCAGAGGAACTTGGGAGGAGCTATGCCTGACAACATTTTTCCCCATCACTGCCCCTGTATCCAGCAGCCCATGGGAGCCAACAGAGAGTAAGATGAGTGGCTCATAGGTGACAGAACTGGAGGGGAGCAGAGCACTCAGACCACTCCCTTTCCCCTCTCTATACTTGCTGAGGACATTTCTCACTTCACTCACTCCTCCACCCAGCAGCCTGATGGGAACACTTTCTCCCTCCCCTGCGTGGAGTAAGGAGGGGACATTCCTGGCACTCAGTGGTGGATCGGGGCATGGCACATGGTCTGGGTGTTGGGGAAGGGGCTCGGCACTCCATCTCTAAAAGGTTTGCCATCACTTGTCTAGATGTACTCTTAGACTTCTTGTAGCTTCAGCTCTCTGGCATTGGCACACCAATATAACTACTACATAATCTGAACAATAAAATTATTATATAATCTTTAAATTTGTCATGTTACTTAGAGCAAGTCATCTGATTTACTATAATTTTTTTCTTTCTTTAATATTCTTTTAGATCTATGCTTTCATTTAAAATTCTCAACACCTTATATTTTCAGTCCATTAGGAGAAGTGTTTTGTACCAAATGGGTACAAAAAAGTTTGATTATATCAGGAAGAAATATTACCATATATGCTCAGGACACAAGAATATTTAATTACTCTATCTTCCATTTCTTCCAACATTCCCATTACCCAAGAAAAGTAAGTGAGAGAATGATAAAAAAACTGCTATAACTAGCTTTTTTGATGTAGAAAGGGAAATCAAAGGTCACTTAGGGACACTTGCTATTGTCAAGATGCCTGACAAATCCCTCAGTCCCTTCTTAGCAAGTCACATTTCCTGGGTAGCCCTTCTCTGAGTACTTTTCTTGAGAGTACACAGAACTAGTGGTAATTAGCCAGCAAATCCCAAGGAAATCATGTGAACAACTTCTGTTTTTATAGAAACACATGGGCAAATTGATTTGTTTGCTTTGTTTGGTTACATGATATTATAACTTTTTTATAACCATACTTTTCATACCTGTACCCTATCATTTTTCCAGCTAAGAAACTACTGTAGGCAAAAGCTAAAGATTTTAAACTCTGTGTAGAAGAGATAAATGGAAAAAAAAGCATAAAGTACCCTACAAAGGTCAATCCTTGCCAAATAACTCTAAAATAAATAGGCAGAAATGGTTTGTGTCAAATTAGGAGAAGGGAGTTAAAGAGATGAGAATTTTCTAACAGACAAGTTCTTGCTCATTTGCTAAATGATAAGATCTCTTGTGATTATGATAATTTGGAAGGGAGTATAGGAAGGAAAAGCATAATTAGGAAAAAGAGCTCTAAACTGGTTTTAAACATTGATTTTTAAAAAATGTAATAAACATTATAGTTCTCATTTTAGAAAGTTATATGAGAGCAATGTATTATTGACAGACATTTGAAACTTATTTACATGAAGTTGTGTAGACATTTCTTGATTGCTGTTTATGGATTCACTGGGTAAAAGGAAACAGGAAGTAAACAGTTACAAATAGACATCCAGATTTCAAAGGCATGAATCACAAAACTCAATTACCAGAGATGCCCAGTATAGGAAAATCTAATTAGCTGTGTTTCTTCCTAACACTTATAAGCCAATGTAATTTTCTCCCTCATACATTAAGAATTTACATGAAATGAAACCTCCAAAATATTAGAGGAAAAATATTCTAAAAAGTCAGAATAGAAAAATTTGACTGCATTTTTTCTTTCTTAAATGTTATTTAGAATATTTTTCTATGGTTATATGATTCATCCCCCCCCCCCCCACCTTTGCCCTCCCTTCCTGGAGCTGACAAGCAATTCCAATACTTATATCATTGTTCAAAACCTATTTCCATGTTATTCATATTTGCATATGTGATTGATCATATGTTTTTCTTCTGCATTTCTGTTCCCACAGTTCTTTCTCTGGATATGGATAATGTTCTTTCTCATAAGTTCCTCTGGATTATCCTGGGTCATTGCATTGCTGCTAGTAGTGCGATTGTGCCTCTATGTATCAGTCTCCGTGTAAAACATTCTCCTGGTTCTGCTCCTTTCTCTCTGCATCACTTCCTGGAGGTCGTTCCAGTTCACATGGAATTCCTCCAGTTCATTATTCCTTTCAGCACAATAGTATTCTATCACCAACATATACCACAATTTGTTCAGCCATTCCCCAATTGAAGGGCATACCCTCATTTTCCAATTTTTTGTCACCACAAAGAGTGTGCTACAAATATCATTGAACAAGTCTTTTTCCTTATTATCTCGTTGGGGTACAAACCCAGCAGTGATATGGCTGGGTCAAAACAGTAGGCAGTCTTTTAAAGCCCTTTACACATAGTTCCAAATTGCCTTCCAGAATGGTTGGACTAATTCACAACACCACCAACAGTGTATTAGTGTCCCAATTTTGCCACATCCCCTCCAACATTTATCACATTCTTATGCTGCCATATTGGGCAATCTGCTAGGCGTGAGGTGGTGACTCAGAATTGTTTTGATTTGCATTTCTCTAATCAGAAGTTATTTAGAAAACTTTTTCATATGCTTATTGATAGTGAAAACTGCCTATTCATGTCCCTTGACCACTTGTCCATTGGGGAATAACTTGATTTTTTGTAAATTTGACTTAGTTCTTTATATATTTGGGAAATAAAACTTTTGTCAGAAAGTTTTGTTATAAAAATGTTCTCCCAGTTTGTTGCTTTCCTTCTGATTTTGGTTGCAATGGTTTTGTTTGTACAAAACCTTTTTAATTTGATACATTCAGTCATTCATTTTACATTTTGCAGTGTTCTCTATCTCTTGCTTGGTCTTAAATTCCTTCCTTCCTTACAGATCTGACAGGTATACTATTCTATGTTCACCTAATTTATTTATGATTTCACTCTTTATATATATCATTTACCCATTTTGAATTTATCTTGGTATAGGGTGTAAGATGTTGATCTAAACCTAATCTCTCCCATATTGTTTTCTAATGTTCCCAGCAATTTTTGTCAAATAGCAATTTCTTTTCCCCAAACCTGGGATCATTGGGTTTATCAAACACTAGCTTTCTGAGGTCATTTACCCCTAGTATATTCCATTGATCTACCCTTCTGTCTCTTAGCCAGTACCGTATTGTTTTGATGATGACTACTTTATAGTATAGTTTAAGAACTGGTACTGCTAGACTTCCATCCTTCACTTTTTTTCCCCATTATTTCCCTTAAAGATCTTCATCTCTTGTTCTTCCAGATGAACTTTGTTGTAGTTTTTTCTAATTGTATAAAATTTTTTTGGTAGTTTGATAAGCATGGCAGTGAATAAGAAGATTAATTTGGATAAGATTGTAATTTTTATTATGTTAGCTCATTCTAGCCATGAGCAATTAATGTTTTTACAGTTGTTTATATCTAGTTTTAATTGTGTGAAAAGTGTTTTGTAGTTGTATAATTCCTGTGTTTGTCTTGGTAAATAGATTCCTAAATATTTTATATTGTCTAGAGTGATTTTAAATGGAGTTTCTCCTTCTAACTCTTGCTGCTGAATTTTGTTGGAAATAGAAATGCTGGTGATTTATGTGGGTTTATCTTGTACCCTGCAACTTTGCTAAAGTTGTTAATTATTTCCACTAGCCTTTTAGTTCATTTTCTAGGACTCTTTAAGCATATCATCATATCATCTGCAAAGAGTGATAGTTTAGTTTCCTTACTGCCTACTTTAATCCCTTCAATTTCTTTTTCTTCTGTAATTGCTACTACTAGCATGTCTAGAACAAGATTAAATAATAGAGGTGACAATGGGCATCCTTGCTTCACTCCTGATCTAACTTGTCCCCTTTGCTGAAGGTTTTAAATATATACCATCTATTATTTTAAGGAATAGTCCATCTATTCCTATACTTTCTATTGTGTTCAATAGGAATGGAAGTTGTATTTTGCCAAAGGCTTTTTCTGCATCTATTCAGATAATCATGTGATCTTTGTTTGATTGATTATTGATATGGTCAATTATGTGTTTGGTTTTCCTAATATTAAACTATCTTTGCACTCCTTGTATAAATTCCACCTGGTGATAGTGAATAATCCTTGTGATAACTTGCTGGAGTCTTTTTGCTAGTATTTTATTTAAGATTTGCATCTATGTTCATTAAGGAGATTGGTCTGTAGTTTTCTCTGTTTTTGGTCTGCCTGGCTTTGGAATCAATAGCATTTTTGTGTCTTGAAAAGAATTTGGTAAGACTCCTTCTTTGCTTATTTTGTCAAATAATTTGCATAGTATCAAGATTAGTTATTCTTTAAATGTTTGATAGAATTCACTTGTGAATCCATCTGGCCCTGGGGATTTTTTTTTAGGAAGTTCTACAATGGCCTGTTTAATTTTTTTTCTTAGATGGAATTAGTTAAGTATTCTATTTCTTCTTTTGTTAAACTAGGTAATTCATATTTTTGTAAATATTTAAATATTCACCTATTTTACCTAGATCATCATATTTATTTTCATATAATTGGACAAAATAGTTCTTAATAATTACCTTAATTTCTTCTTCACTAGAAGTGAGATCACCTTTTTCATCTTTGATACTGTTAATTTGATCCTCTCCTTTTTTTTGATTATATTAACCAGCATTTTATCTATTTTATTTGTTTTTTCAAAGTACTAGCTCCTAGTCTTATTTATTAGTTCAATAGTTCTTTTACTTCAATTTATTAATTACTCTTTTAATTTTTAGGATTTCCAATTTAGTTTTTATCTGGGGATTTTTAATTTGTTCTTTTCTAATTTTTTAAATTGCAAGCCCAATTTATTGATCTCCTACCTCTCAATTTTGTTGCCACAGGCATTCAAATATATAAATTTTCCCCTGAGTAATGCTTTGGCTATATCCCATTAGTTTTTTATGATGTCTCCTCATTGTCGTTCTCTTTAATGCAGTCTGTAATTATTTCTGTGATTTCTTTTTTACCCACCAGGTTTGAAGAATTAGATTATTTAGTTAAATCAGTTTTAAATTTGCGTTTTCATGGGCCCTTTCTTAAGTATAATTTTTACCACATCATGATCTGAAAAAGTTGTATTTATTATTTCCGTTTTTCTGCATTTGTTTGCAATATTTCTATGGCTGACTACATGGTCAGTCTTTGTTTATGTATCATTGTATTGATGATAAGAGGGTGTATTCCTTTTTATTCCTATTCAGTTTTCTACATATATTTATTAACTCTCATTTTTCTAGCATTTCAATCACTTCCCTTATTTCTTTCTTATTTATTTTTCAGTTTGATTTATCTAGTTCTGAAAGGGGAAGTTTGAGATCCCCCACTAGTATGTCTTAGCATCTATTTCTCTTTGAGCTCCTTTAATTTTTCCTTTAGAAATCTAGATGCTATGCCATTTGGGGCATCAATGTTTAGTAATGATATTACTTCATTGTTTATACTACCCTTTCACAGAATGTAATTTCCTTCCTTATCTCTCAGATCAATTTCTATTTGAGCTTTCTCTTATATCAAGATTTCTACTCCTTTTTTTATAAAATTTTAGATGACTCATAATAAATTCTGTGCCAGCCTTTTACCTTGAATCTGTGTGTGTCACCTGCTTCAAATGTATTTCTTGTAAACAACATATAGTAGGATTCTGGTTTTTAATCCACTCTGCTATCCACTTTGGTTTAATGGGTGAGTTCATCCCATTCACATTAAGCATCATGATTATTAACTGTGTATTGTCCACCATCATTATGGCCTTTATATCCTGCTCTATTCCCTTTTTCTCTGTTCCTCTTCATCAGTACTTTGCTTTTTGTCACCACCACCTCCAAACTCCCTTTCTCCAGTTATACCTCCCTCTTCCCTTGTCTTATTCCCCTTCTACTTCTCTTTGGGGTAAGATAGAATTCTATACCCTACTGACTATACTTGTTTTGCCCTCTCTGAGCCCTTTAAGATGAGAGTAAAGTTTAAGCATTGCCCATCACCATCCTTATCCTTCCCTCTCTATAATGATTTTTTTCATGTCTCTTTATGTTACATAATTTACCCCATTCTAGCTCTCCCTTCTCTTTTTTTTCAGTGCAACTCTCTCAGCCCTTATTTGATTTATCTTACATATCATTCATATGCATCCATATCTTATCATACATATCATTCCATATCATCACATGCACATATACATCATATAATAATCAGCTTACTTCTCCACCCTCTTTCTGAATAAATTCCTTCTATCTTCTCTACTAGTAAGAGTGATTTTTTTGAGAATTACAGAAATCCTCTTTCCATGTAGATCAGTGTTTCCCAAACTTTTTTGGCCTACCACCCCCTTTCCAGAAAAAAATATTACTTAGCACCCCCTGTCACATACTATCACTGCCCCAATTATTCACCGCCCCCAAATGTGCATATGACCATTACCACCCCCTGGATTGCTACAGCACCCACAAGGGGGCAGTGGCGCCCACTTTGGGAATTACTGATATAGACATATATTCATTTTGACCTTGATGAGTCCCTTAAATTTTCTCTTTCTTATTTACCTTATTTGGCTTCTCTTGTGTCTCATGTTTGGACTTCATATTTTTGGTTCAAGTCTGGCTTATTCTTCAGGAATGCTTGGAAATCTTCTATCTTATTGAATGATCATTTTTTTTTCCTCTGAAAGAATATGCTCAG
This sequence comes from Gracilinanus agilis, assembly GCF_016433145.1. Lineage (NCBI taxonomy): Eukaryota > Metazoa > Chordata > Mammalia > Didelphimorphia > Didelphidae > Gracilinanus > Gracilinanus agilis. The sequence continues at coordinate 318,717,547 of NC_058130.1, read as the reverse complement.
TTTTTCTGGGTAGGTGACTTTGGGTTGTAAACCCAAATCTTTTGCCTTCCAGAATATCATATTTCAGGCCTTTCAGGCCTTTAAAGTAGAAGTTGCTAGGTCCTGATCTTGATTGTAGCTCCATGGTTTTTGAATGGTTTCTTTTTGGTTAATTGAAGTATTTTTTCCTTGGCTCGGTGGCTCTTGAATTTAGCTGTTTCATTCTTGGAAGTTGTTATTTGAGGATTTCACTTCATCATTTGTTGTGAAAGTCTTACTGAGAGAATTAATACCCGGATTCTCCATTCCACTTCACATTGCATCAGATTCTGGTTCCCACTTCACGAATAAGATTTTAGCTACAGTATATGAGACCTTAGGAGTCAAACAACATCTACACTCAGTATACAGACCACAATCAGATGGACAGATTAAACGAGTGAATAAATCTTTGAAGACTCTAGTAGCTAAAATCTGTGCAGAATCTCATATGAAATGGCCCGATGCATTACCGTTGGCTCTATTCCATCTTGGATGCAACCCAGTAGCACAACTCACTTATCTCTATTTGAAATGTTATTTGGCCACCCACCTTTCCATGACAAATCATATCTGGGTATGGAATGCAAGCTATATGAGTACATTAAATTACTCAAACAGCACTTAAACCACCTTCATAAACTAGGCTTGATACATCAAAGAGTTCCCTTTGATTTTAGTCTGCACAACTTCCAAACTGGAGATTATGTTTAAATCAGAAACTTCACTAGGAAGTCTGTGTTAGAAGTGGCATGGTCTGTCTTAAGTAATTTTGACAACTCCTAGCTAGCTCGCCAAATGTAATGGAATAAAAAGGCAATGTTGATATGAGGAGGAATAAATGGGGAATATATGGGGATAGCTGAGTTTAAGGGATGAATGGGGAATATAAGGAGGGGTTGCTCAAACAGGCTAATCACTGAGGCTAGAGACAGAGGGTCCTGGGAGGAAATAGGCTGGGTCCTTCAGGCAGGGGGTTATCTATGTGATACAAGAAGAATTGAGTCAGCCTGAAGTAATATGGGTTTGACTGAGAGGTTTCTGTTGTCAATTTCTTAGATCCCTTGAGGGAGGAGACAAGAGGCTCCTCCCTGCCAGTGAAACTGAATCTATAGGAAGTCCAGGCTAGCTACTTCCTGCCCAAGATGGATGCCTGGGTTTGCCCTCAAGAAATAAATTAACTTATTCTTTTCCTCTTCAGCCTTTGCCCTAATATCAAGTACAATGATTCACCAGAGTCTTTTGTGTAGATATCAAAGGGGATTTATTGGTGCCAGGGGTAAGCAGAGGGAAAGAGGATTTGAGGGTTTTGTAACTGCTGCTAGGGAGAAAGCTGGTGTTGGGGGAAGGGTCACAGGAGAGAGGGTCAGACTGAGGGAGACTGGCTCCCTCAGTCAGAGAAGGTTTCACTGCCCTGAGGTAAAAGTATTTTATCAGATCACTAGATAAGGGGATGGCTTGATTTAGTTTATCCTTCCTGCCTACAGAAGCTAAAACCCACAATGTCCAATCATCAAACCACCCTTCCTCCCAGGGCCCAATGGAGAAATCCAGGGAAATAGCAGTATGTAATGGAGAGGTCAGGGAGAGGTCTAAAAAGAACTGACAAGGTCCAAGATGCCCCAAAGACAAAAGACCCTTCATTTGGAACTCCAGGGATATTTATAGCCTAGATCTAATGTTTTCCCATGAGCCTAGCCCCCAAGCTGGTTCAACATTCTAAACCTTTTTAACTGACAGGCTGCTACAGTTGGTTTGCAAAAGCAAGGGATTTTGCTGCAACCCTGCATTACACTTTCTGGAGGAAATCTGTGAATTCTTTCAATTTCAATATTTTCTTCAAGGATCTCTGGGCAGTTATCTTTGATAATTTCTTGTAATGTATAACCAAGGTTTTTTCTTGATCATGACTTTCAGGTAGTCCAATTCTAATCTCTCCTAGATCTATTTCTAAGTCACTTATTTTTTCAATAAGATATTTCATGTTTTCCTCTATTTTTTATTCCTTTGATTCTGCTTTATTGTTTCTTGATTTCTCACAAGATCTGAATGTGAATTTAAACAAGTATATTGTATAAATTTTCCTAGGAAATTTCAGGTATAAATCTAGATAATCTGTCAGTTGCTATTTACTGGCTTCACAATTTCAAAAAAACCTAAACATTTCAAAATAACTGATTCAACAAACAAACAAACAAAATAACTGATTCAAAAATTTAAGTCCAGAATTTGGTAATTTTAAAAATTGAAATTGTGGAATTTCAAAAAAATTTTTAAGGATAGAAATATGCTAAAAATGAGAATTTAAGATTTTTTTGGGAAAAATTTGCTGAATCTCTCAAAAGCTAAATGATCAGTTCTAGATATAAAATTTGTTTATTTCTTTATCCATCATAGATTCAATACCGTATATTAGTTCCAAGACAGAAGAGCAGTAAAGGCTAGGCAATGGGGGTTAAGTGACTTGCCCAAGGTCACACAGATAGGAAGTGTCTCGGGCCAGATTTGAGTCCAGGACCCCTTAGTCCTGGCTTGCAATCTACTGAGCCACCTAACTACCCCTGAGTTTACTGACAAATATAAATTTACCTATTGCCACATCTCTTGATTTATCTTCATTCTCTTCCTTCTCTTATGTTCTCTTATCTATGTATGTATAGATAGCAAAGTATATATGTGGTTGTGTATATTTATACATACAGATACATTTATTTATATATTTATATGTATAACATATGTACTTACATGTGGATATAAATATAGATTGACAGATTTTTAAAAAAATCAAATCTGTGATTTCATTGATGTGAGCACCTCTTAGGGAGGAAACTCTATCCATTGATACGGACTAGAATAAAATATTAATTTTATTCAACTTATAGTATTAGAGAGTGGCTTGGAACATTCAGAAGTTAAATTGATTATATGGCCAATATGGGTCTGAGGAGGATTTGGACATAGGGTTTCTGAACTCAGAAGCCATTCTTGTGTCTCACATCACAGTTGTCTCTTGATAAAACACCTTAAGAAGGGGCAGCTGGGTTGTTCAGTGGATTGAGAGCCAGGCCTAGAGATGGGAGGTCCTAGGTTCAAATTCAACCTCAGACACTTCCCAGCTGTGTGACCCTGGGAAAGTTACTTGACCCCCATTGCCCACCTTTACCACTCTTCCACCTAGGAGCCAATACACAGAAGTTAAGGGTTAAAAAAAACCTTAAGAAAAAGCAGGCATTAAATGTATATTTGTAAACTACACCTACATATAACATGAAATGTAATCCACATCAATCCCATGTCATCCTTTAGATATATATCCTTATATCCATATATCTGTATTATCTAAGTAGAGATGATGCATACATGCATAAAAATACATATATGCCTAAATGCACCCGTTTCTTCCCTGATCTTGTCTTACATCATCAGTTGTCTTTTGCGTATTTAAAACTCGATGTTTAAAATTTTTTCCTGGCTCCCACAATTGCTAGTACCCCACCTCCCAAACTACCTTATATTTAACTACTTTATACTTATTTACATTTATTCTGGGATATTTATATTTTGCTCATGTATATTAATATAAGATTTTTGCTCATAGGGATTGTTTCATTCTTTATATTGTATCCTTGGAATAGCACCAAGGATGTAATAGATACTCACTTACAGATTGATGTATTATAGGGACTATTAACATCCAGTCAACATTGAAAACTTTGTTTCTAACTGTCATGATCCTATGAGTTGAAATTTCATCTCACATGTACTTGAATTGTCTTCTAACATTTTCTCCCCACACATTTTGTGCATCATAGAATATTGCTGATTTTTCTTCCTTAGTGACTTCATGCATTTTCTTCAAATATTTCCACAATACTTCCATGTCTTTTGGCATATAAATGTTACAAGTAAAGTTCTTCAAGCCAGTTTAATTGTATCATGGAATTTAATATTTAGAACTAGAAGTAACATTAGAGATAATCATATCCAAACCACTCATTTTGCAATTGAAGAAATTGAGATATTAGGACCAGAATTTAATTCCAGGTTCTCTGATTCAGTATACCACTGATATCTTTAATAATTAATACATTATAACTGGCAAGGTGGTGGATTCTCCCTTAAAAATCACCACTTAAAAATAATACTGGCTAGTTACTCCTGTGTTGCACTATACCTGGGACCTGGGTGCACCATATAATATTTTTTGTTTATCTTGTATTTGTAGAATCAATTAATGGCATTTAACAAAGTATACCTCTAATTTATGAAACCATATTTTGATTACTGTTCCCTTGAATTACTTGAATTATATGCGTGACTATGGTTGTAATTAGATCAGAGCACCTTCCAAATTTTCAGCCATTGTCTTCTGAGTATTTATTGCTTTCTGCTACCAAATTTGTTCATTATGGACTTCAAAATTGATCACCATTTTGCCCTTTCTGCTTTCCTTCTTAATCCATTTACTCTGATTAGATATTCAGATAGTTCTTTTATGAAGCACTTACTATGTGCCAGGAACTGTGCTAAATAGAGCTGGGGATATAAATAAAAGCAAAGCAGATGATCTGTAACCCTCAAGGAGCTTACATTCTAACAATAGAAGGCAACATGTAAGGGAAGCTAAAAAACAAGAGGAGAGAACAAAGAATTGAGAAACAATTATGACAAGTTCTCATCAATTACTCTCAGAGAGCCATCCCTTGTAATAAAGATACAAAAGAGAAACAAAAGCAATTCAGCAAAGCGAATCAACATAGAAGGACCTATAGTCCTCCACCTGGGCAGAGAAGGAAGTTCATTTTCATATCATAATTTTATAGCATTCCTTTTCACTTGTGTTTTAGTGGTGTTTGTTCCATTTATTTTGTTATAATTGTGAATTTTGTTTTTCTGGTGTTGTCTTCAGTTTATATAAGTTCAAGTGCCTTCTATATTATCATAGTCATTCTTTCTTATAGCAAGCCAGTATTATAATATTGAATTGTTTCTGTCATTTTAGTAATTCTCCAATTGACAAGCATCTATTGTACCTTTTTCTAGTTCTTTTTTGAGTACAAAAGTTGGGCTATGATAGATGGAAATTTGGGCATTAGGAAATGAACCAGAGTGGAGATACACAGTTGATGGGAATGAAGGAAACCAGGAAGTGCAGGGGAAGATCTCAGAATCCTGGGTTAGAATTCTGAGTAAGATAACTGCCATTGAGGAGTTGGGTTTGGACTCTGGAGAAGGAAACATTTCCAAAACCCAGCTCTTTCCTCCTATTGACCTTCAACTTGTTCCTGTGATAAATCCAGCCAGTTTCTCAATATCTTTTTGTCCCCATACTCTGATACAACATCTGGAGAAGTCTCAAACAGGAATTGTCAGTGACAGTGACCTGAACTGCTCAGTTTGCCTTGGTGGGCTTTTGCTTCTCCTAAATGGACTAGGTCACACTGGCATCCGTCCTTAACTCTATCTAATCTGTGACTTTCACTAGAGATTATAATAAATGTGGGCTTAGCCTAGTAGGTTAGTCAGATTAAATGGGGAAAATTGAGACAGAGAGGAAGTAAAAGTAGCCTCAGCTCTGCTGAGGACAGAAGTGACTTTTTGCAAAGTCAGAAGGTGGGGAAAAGGTAGTATTTATTAATATTAGGGAAACCCTCAGCCCACATATCTTACCCTATCCTAATCAACAACTTACAATAAACTGTTACCGTTTAAGTGGAGGCATAGAGGTTACTTTCTGGCCTAGGACAGAGAATAGCCATCTTGCTCTCTGAGCCGGAGAAGATCATCACACTATACTAGGGTTAAGTAAAATCCCAGTCACTCATCTTAAATTACCTTTTAACAGCTATAAATATTTTGTTACAAATAGGACCTTTATTTTTTTTAATTATTGACCTCCTTCGGGTATATACCTCGAAATGGTATTTCTACGTGAAAGAATGTAGACATTTTAGTCACTGTCTTAGCATAATTTATAGGTAATTTAAAAAATAAAATTATTCATTTGTTGTGGTTCAACATCCAACATGACTGCTAAAACAAGACAGGTATCCCTTCCACATTATGACTTTCTGCATTACAGCTTTGGTATATCTTAGGTAAGCATAAGAAATTAAATGAATATTTTGGGGGAGTTTTGAAAAAGCTGCAGATGACACACAGCCACTAACAAATACAAATATGAGAAAAAGTTTAGAAACTCAGAAATGCATAAAATTCATGCATTTTATTACATAATTATCAATAAATTTTATCTTTATTATATATTACAAATATATACAATTTCTTTTTTAAAGTTAAAATAAGTACAAAGTTAAAGTTTGCAAAAAGAAAACAAAAGCCAGAAGATGATACACAAAGCTTAGAAAAGTGGAGATACCTTAAAAAGTTTAATAATGCACAAACGCATAAAATGTTATATGTTCTGTATAATTTTACAATAAGGTACTATAGGCACCCCATAAAAGAAGAAAAAAAGTATTCAGACTTCTTCGCTGGTATGAGGGCCAAAAAATTTTACTGTATTTTTCAGATCACAGGGTTGCTGCACCAAGGAATTCATGTATGTTATTTTTAGCCTGGGTCTTTGATGTTTGCATAAGGGAATCTAGTAAGGAAATTCCCTAAATCAATGCACATTAGAACCAGCTTTAGAGTTTACATTCTCTTTGAAATGCCTGGACCCATGAAAGGTTAAATAACTTGCTCAATGTTGTGTAGCCTGGCTGTATCAGAGGCAGAAATTGAATACAGGTCTTCCTAGTTCTGAGGTCAGTTCCTTTTCTACTATCATAAGAATGCCTTCCAAAAATAATATGTATCAACGAATAGAAATAATTTATTAACCTAATGTGGAATCATTTTTCTATTTCTTAGGTAACAGTTGAAGGCAAAAAACAAGTTTTCAGTGTTAGAAGCAGAAATCTTTTTTATGACATCCTTTGTACTCTAATTAACCCACGACGTAAGGACACAAGAGGTTTCAGCCATTTTGCAGAAGTGACTGAGAAGTTTGCCTTTTCTCTTCTGACTGATGTTTCCTGTGGATCTCCTGCTGAAAAGTGACTATCTTTTGCCATCTAATGCAATTATGAGATAAAATTACTTAAGTATATACCTATATCTATTTTATAAGTACTATTATAATAATATAATATGTAATATAAATATATTTGTGTATGTGAATATAATATATTATATATGTATATAAAATACTAATTACTTCTCTTGGAGTTCTCAGTGTTGCAAAGTTTCTTTAAAAATAAAATCTTCAGGGGTAGCTGAGTGGCCCAGTGGATTGAGAGCTAGGCCCAGGTCCTGGGTTCAAATCTGGCTCAGACACTTCCTAGCTGTATGACCCTGTACAAGTCACTTAACCTCCATTGCCTAGCTCTTACCACTCTTCTGCCTTAGAACCCATACACAGTATTGATTCTAAGATGGAAGGTAAGGGTTTTTTAAAAAAATCAAATCAAATTTTTTTATAATATTAATGCCCACAAGAGCATACAATAGAAAAAAAAAGTGAAATCCTGAATAGGATCAAAACAACTCCAAAGTTTAGCAGGGATTAGTAATGTTTCTATGTATAATTAATATTTATATACTATATCATAATATGTTTATTTACCTGAAAAAATTTTAACTATTAATTAATTTGTAATATTTTTCCATGGTTACATCATTCATATTCTTTCCCTCCTCTCCTCCCTTCCCCACTTCGGTAGCCAATGAGCAATTCTACTGGGTTTTACATGTGTCATTGATCAAGACCTATTTCTATATTATTAATATTTACATTAGGGTAATGCCTACATACTACTATATTTATAAATGTATTTATTTGTATAAATGTATTTGTATATTAGAGTATAATATATTTACAATTGTTGCGTGGGGTAGCCACCACACTGTAGTACCTCATACTTCTCTTACAGAGCACGAGGGTACTGTCATTCTTTGGGCTGACTTCATTTCCCCAAACTGCCTTTGAAACGGCAGATTTAGGCCCTAAGAAGAATTACCTTCAGAGGGCTATACTTAAAATCTCTCAGGGTTATAAGGAAATCACTGTGGTGAGAGATATACTTTCCCTATTTATCGCTCGAGCTCTGGATGATAACTGATGCACGAATACAAACAACCACTCACAAGAAAAACACGTTTCATTAGATCTTAAACATAAGCACCAAACGATAAACTAAAAGAAATAATAACAGCCCTCATGATAAAGCAAATGCATGAATAATCAGTATATCACAGACCACATACAAACCTGGCCTGTGCTTTTGCTTTAGTATCTGTTGGGCAAATGCTTACAAGAGTCTATTAGTGAGATAGAAATCCATGTGCTCAGGGTTATTCATAACTTGAGAGTTATATACTCCTTATTCCTCTTTATGTCTCTGGTACTGACATGAAAAGTTCCTACAGTAAATGTAATTTCTGTGTTAAATACATGCTTCTATTGGTAAGCTCAGTGTAGATCTGCTCTTAGTTTTCTTAGTAATCACTAAGGCTTACCTTCACATGAAGGGTACAGTGGTGCTATTTCACTGAAATTCAGAAATGCTTACAAAAACCCATTATAATTAAAATCATTTTAAAGGAATATTTTATAATGCCTGACAGCTTAAGCAAAAAATTTGAAAGTGTATAAAAATAATCAGTACTTAGTTTATCATTATTTTGTGTTCATGTTATCCACTTTTGTCTTAAATGCAAAAAGTATGATTTTTCATGCATGTTTGGATATAATTATATGTATTTTTGTGATTTTAACTGAGCCAAATAAATAAAATAGAAAGGAAGATTGAGGCATTCATACAGATTTCAAGGTAAAATAAGGCTGAATACTGAGTTTGAAACTGTGTAGAAGGTCTTAATGCCCAGATGAATGGGTTTTAAGTTTTTGATCAAGAGTACCATGGCATGACATCAGACTGATATTAGTATCCTGTTTTCATAGTTATGCATCCTGCCTTAAGTCACAGGTGACTCAAAAATTCATGTCATGGATTATAAAGGGAAAAAAAATACAGACGTTTCTATGCTCACCTTTCACCACTAACCAAAAAGCAGCTCAAAATGCATACTCTATTGATGCTAGGTCATTAGTGTCCTCTTACTATACAAAGGGCTGTATTTAATAAATTATAAATTTAAATAAATAATAACAAAATAAATATATTATATGTTATGTATAATAAATAATAAAATAAATTTAAATAATAAAATATATTAAAATGTATTTAATAAATTAATAAATGTGGTTGTGTATTTTTCTGTGTGCATGCTATTTCAAAAGAATTCTTTCTTTTCTATTTCAACAGAAGCAAAACCATCCTTGACACATGTCCGTATTTGTCAATATTGGCCCTTCACTGGTATCCACAACAAATCAATGGACACAAGTTTGAAGGAAAGGAAAGGGATTATATACAAGTTCCAGAGCGATTATTGGATGTCCCAGATACAAGTCTTATGGCTGGGGAAAAGAAATGCAAATTAGTACAGTTTACTGAATATAGCAGCCAACAGTGGTTTATAACCGGTAACAATGTGCTGGCCTTGAACAATAAGGTAGTTAATTTTATTTCAAAGAGATTTCTTGTTCTCATGGAACTCATGTTTGTTCCTCTGTTAACCTCAGTAACCTCAGCTGACTCATTTTTTCACCACTATGATGCACAACCCAGTCTCTGGTCCTCACAGATGTACCAAACATCATGACCTGATTATTAAGAATGTCTTTCTGGAGATAATTTGTGAGATTTTACAGTTGAAATACAGTTGAGACACATGTGAAATATTTGCTTGAGCTTTTGAAAAGTGAAATTCTAGTAAATGATATAAAAGAAAGCAATTAAATTTCATGCAAATCCCCAAATACTTAATGCCAAAAGACATAGTGAAGCCAGTAAGTAAAAACCAAGGAAAGACTGCCCAGATGAGTGGCATGGTGAGTAGCCTTGACCCCAGTGTTAATATGAAATGAAATTGAGTTATGTAGCAGTGAGAAGCAGATGGGGACATTTTATTCATACATGAGCTAAGAATAGTTGAAATAAAGGAAAATGATCAGAATAAAGCAATGATCTAAACCGAGGGTGGTAGGAACAATTTTGATGATATTAAATGGAAAACTTCAGTGAAGTTTTACCATTATTACTTTAATATTTTAATAAAAATATTTTTAATGTTACAGGTTTTATCTTTAAGTGTGAAGGGTCAGAGTTCATATCCACTGACAGATAGCAATGAGGTTCTTTACCGGATTTATGCTACAGAACACCGGATTGTTCCTCAGAAGTCTTTGTGCCTACTTTGGAATCAGGCTGCTGCAAGGTACTTTTGCATGATTATGGCTTTTGATTTTTTTAGGGAACTAGTATTACTTGAACTAAATTTGAATATAATTTTCTGTTACTTCTGGTTATATGGACAGGTGAATATGAATTGGTAGATAATGCTGAAAAGAAAGGCACCTACTATCACAAAGTCATTAAATAATATGGCCAATGTTCCTTCCTCTCTTCTTCTGCACTTCCTCTCTTTCCTCCCTCTTTTGTTTCCTCCTTTGAATATTTTAATCCTTTCCTTCTTCCCTTCCTCTGTCTTCTTTTTTTGCCTCCCTCTATTCTTTCCTTCTTCTTCTCCTCTCTCCCTTTCTTCTTCCTTTCCTTCTCTCCTCCACCCTCTAAACTGGCCTTTCAGGACTCATCACTGCTATTTGGCCATCTATGCTAAGTCTTCTGATGGAGGCACTTGTTCTAGAAAAATATCTGTTTTAGATAGCCTGGGTTAGAGTCCTGACTCTGCTGCTTGGCTGTTATGTTGCTCAGATGAGTCCCGTAATTCCTCTTCATTCAAGTTTCCTTGTCTATAAGGTGGGACTGCTTCCATGATTTATTTCACAGGGTTATTGTGAAACCAAAAGTGCTCTTATTACATGTTAAACCATTTTTACATTTCCAGTCCATTAATGGCCAGATATAAAGTCTGAAGATGATCCAATCCACTTAATCTAAGGAAAGGCCTTGAGTTGCTATTCCAGCATTGGTGCAGAAATTTTGTACACTGATATCACTTAATATTTATTGTTTTGGAATGAAGAGTTAATTAGAAATGCTGAAATGATCATGTTCATAGCATCAGAGACTGAGGAACTTAGGGGTCATTTAGTCCAACCTCAACTGAGGCCAAAAAACCCCAAATCACATGATTGAGGTAACATTAAATGTTAGTTTTCAGGTCCAAGTGTCAGCTGCAGGTTCTTAATATAAATATATGATCAAATGTTAAATTGATTAAACAATTAATGTAGAAATTAAGCAGAAGATATCTGGAATTCTGGAACTCTGATAGAATAGAGCCTCCATAGTTTTAATAATGTTGGTATTTCATGGTTGGATGATTAAATTGAATCATGATTTCTATTTTCTGATGTCAATACTGTTACTTGGTTGCTCTGTTTGCAATCAGTATCTGAAGTTTATTTTTGAAAGTTGAGATTATAAATCTGCTGTTACTGGAGAATTTTTCTTAGAAATTAGGGAAACGTGAAGTAGATTCCAGGCTTCCTTACCTCCCAGGCCATCTTTCAAATTCTGAAATATTTTCTAGGAATAGTGCTCAGCAGAATGCTCACACATAGTAGGCATTTAATACTTGTTCTGTTCCTCAAAAACTCTCTGTCTCTCTCTGTCTTTGTCTCTTTCTCCTTCTCCTTCCACTTCTACTTTTATCAATTTGACATTTTTGCTTTCTTTCTTCATCTGTCATTGATGATACTATTGAATGTTCAAAACTTTTGAGTTTTGAATAAACCAAGGCCAAAATGGTAACCTGCCCCATATCAACAAAGTTCTGCCATATTTTTTACTATTTTTTCTGTAATTATTACAATGTAATAAATAAAAAAAAACATGTAAAAAAAGAAAAGAAAATTAGGGAAAACTCAACACTGAAAATTGATCAGGCAAAGGCTTTTTCTAAGACTGCTCAGAAAATGAGGTTGAATATCTTTGATGGGCTGTACTGCCTTTGGTGAAATGTTTTTAGAACATAAAATACATCAGTCCTGGGAAGAACTTGAAGAGATTCATAGTTCAAAAATAAATCTGAGTTAGAGGTCCTCTCCCCCAAGTGATAGTGTGATTAGTATAATAGTCTTCAACTGTATCTGCTCTGCAGGCTTGTTTTATTTACACAAGTAAAGTTGGTATATTTTATTAGTAATATTAAATTTGTTTGCACTGTGAATGTGTTGAAAGTGTGGTGCTAAAAATTTTCCTCTAAAATGTACAGTGCTCCTTTGGGTCTGGTTAGCCTTACAGACCACTTTTCTGTGTTGCGTGCCTCACACTAAGGCAGGAATTTGCTTCTTGTTCTGTACAAGCTGTTCTCCCTAGCAATTCTGCTTCACCATGGGTTTACTTAAAGAGTGGGTAAAAAACATTTAAGTTCAACAAATGACTTTACGATCCTTCTAAACACTTTAAGTGCTCTAATAGACAAGAATGGTAATTTTTGTTGTTGTTTTTGCTCTAGCTGGTTGTCCGATAGTCAGTTCTGCAAAGCGGTTGATGTCACTTCAGACTATGTGGAATGTGCCTGTTCACACATGTCGATATATGCCGTCTATGCCCAGACAGATAGCTTGTCTACATATAATGAGGCTTTTTTCTCTTCTGGATTTATTTGTGTCTCAGGTCAGTTGACATATTTGTTTCTTAAAGTTAATCATGATAAGAAAAATAAAAATATCATACTTTAAAATTGTATAAGTGATAAAGAACATTAATGGTTAATTATTAATGAATACTTCTCATGCTGAAAGTTTATTAGAATATGATCAGTACTGGAAAAATACAAAATATTACATTGAAAACTAATGTTTTTAAAGGATTTAATTTAAAGGATTTTAATTAAATTTAAAGGATTTAATTTAAAATTAATGTTTTAAAACCTTCATTTTATGTTTAAACATTTTACCTGACAACCTAGATGTGGGATCCTAAAGTGATATTCTTTCAAAGAAAAGGGTCCTGTTAAGGCCTGATGATTATTATAATTTATCACCTAAACCCAACTTAAAAAACTTGATTTAGCAGATGTCTTGTGAATGGAAGACCCTAGCAATATATTGTAGACACAAAGCTAACTTCATAGCAAATAGGGTAAGCATCTTTAAAATATTAGTTTGTCCTGAAACATAAAGAAAACCAAAAACATTTTTAAAGTAGAAAAAAAAGAAATAGAAGAGATGTCATAAATAGAAAATTAAATCAGGAATTTAAAAACTTTTTTCCTATTGAAAGTCATTTTCTTCAAAATATATGCTTTACCCATAGTATAAACTAATTTCATTAAGGTCTTTTTTCCCCCACCAGATAGTAATGTGAATATCCTATTAATTTACATTTTAAATTAGAAAACAAGAAACAAAATTTTGCTTAATAGATACAACATTTTTTTAGAAAATAAGCATCTGTAGTATGTTACTGTTAACTCTTCCTCTTAAAGAAGAGAGACAGGAGAAAAGGAAATAAAGAATAGGAAGAAGAGGAATGACCGTGATGGTCCAGGAATATGAGAATAATGGAGAGGCAAAACATGAGAAAATACAAAGAAACAGAAAACATAAGGAGAGAGATAGACAGACACAAAAATAACATAAAGAGATACAAAACATTCATGGAGCATTGCACACAGAGAAAGATGAAAAAAAGCCATAGAGAGAGCCACCCAAGCAACCCAGAAAGACAGGCAGACATACAAACACACATACACACAAATACAAAGAAGAAGAAACATGAAAGCTCACACAGAGTCAAACACATATTGACTATTAACTAGACTTGTATACAAATAGACTTTTATAGAATAATTTCTTTATTGCCTTTTAGGAAAGCTCATCTAAAGACTCATAATTTTGCATTTTCCATATATATCTCACACATATGGAAAATTAAAAAAAAACTTAAGAAACATATTGCTCAATATGTGAGATGTAGTTTTGTGTGTGTGTCATATGCAATTAAACTTATAGGTGTTTATATATTCATATATATGTTTATATACACACCCAAACTTACCCATACAAAAACTACTACCTGATAATTGTCTTGAAGTCCAGACAAAATTAATTACTCTAAGTGCTTAATTAAGGGTGTTGGGGTCAGGCTTTCATTTCTGTCATGAAAGAGAAAGAAATTCACAAATCTTACACTCTTGCTAACCTTCCCCCAATATTCCACATGAATTCTACCTTCCTGCTTTTGTTCATATAAGTAACTGTCTAGAATACCCTCTGTTCATTCTCACCATTTGTCTATATCATAAAAGGCCTTCAAGGTTCAAGTCAAAGTCTCACTGTTTCCCCGAAGCTTTTGCTCTTATCACTGATTTCCAATTTATTGGGAGCAAAGAACTAATTATTTTATCTTTCCATGTATTCTTGGTCTCCATAATTAGATTATAGTCCCCTTAAAAACAAAAACTTGTAGTCTTTATGTTCCCAGAAACTAGTGCCCATTCCCTTTCTAGAGATGTTGATGATGTCCTATTCCAGAACCTGCATGTTGCTAATATAACCAGTGTCTTCCTCAAAAGTCATTAAAGTTCATTCAACGTTAGAGGGGAAATAAAACTGTGAGTAAAAATTTAAGTAAAAATAAACACCTAGAAGAGAGAATGATGTGGTTTTCCATATTATGGCAAATGGAGAAAACATTTATGTAAAGCCCTTTACGTAGAACACACAAGTATATCACTATTCAGTAACAAAGTCAGTGTTCAGTTATAATATTACTTAGTTAAGAAAATGGTGATAATCTTCCCCATCTCACTTTTTTTCTTGTCATATTAGAGATATATAGACAGGCTAAGAATTAGAGATACTCCCATTCACTTCTGAATTTTGCCAGAAAGAAATAGTCACACATCAAGTATTATTAGGTGTTATCTATTATTCTGATCTAGCTTTATTGAGAGACAGTTTACCTGGACCCATAGGATCTAAGGTATTTACTGATCTCTGTACCAAGGTATATGATTGGACTTAAAAAAATTTTTTTTGGTTTATTTTTCTTAAGGGATGACTCCATGTCCAAATATTGTCAATAATGTCATTACTAAATTATCTTTTTTAAAAAACATTTCAAAACTTTAGAAAGACAAAGGCCAAAAGGTATATTCTTTTATGTGTTAACCTTCTGAATATGCAGATTGTCTTTCCTCAGTCAATTAATAAGAACTTGGTCAATTTATCCAAAACATATAAATGTACAAGAGTTTCTAAGCACCTCAGTGCAAGAACAGACTTTAAGAGAAACATTAAAAAAGTCTGTGTTATAAAAGGCATCAGTACAATTAGTTCTTTATGGCATTCTAATACAAATTTTAAGTTATAATCAAAAAGCAATCCAAGAATAAAAACTATAATTCATATTATAATTAAATGTTTAAAGTGAATATAATTGTACAGAGTTGTCCCCACACTAGTACCATAGGGAATATTTTACTTTTGGCTAACATCTAAGATTTCCTCCCCTCATCTACCCCCATCAAAAAATGGAATAAAAAAGCACTCAATACAAAAAATGAACAGGGCCAGGAAGAGGTAATTTTTCCTTCATATAAAAGGACCTCTAAACAGAAGATGCTCATAAACATGCATTTGACAAAAAATAAACATCTTTAAAACAGGATCAGTAACTTATCTGCTATTATAATCTTTTGGGAGTCAGATACCTAAACTTCATTGACGACACAGATTGTGGGATTACCAATTGAGCATTTTACAATTTTGTCTCATCTCTACATAATTATCTCCATTTCAGACCAGAGTCTCCTATCATCTTTGACCTCAATCCATTTGCTTCTATATTTTCAAATAGCTGATCCTCTCATTGGACCCAGCACCTAAGTAAGTACTTTTTGAGGTCAAGAGGTGGCAAGAAAACCTGATTATATCCAACTTGAGAACTATTTGTTCACCTGCTCAGGAAAGAAGAAACAAAATAGGACAGGCAGCTGAAGTGCCCCAGGTGCAAGCTTGCCTCGTTGAGTCCATGACCTACAAATGGAGGACTTTGAGATAGGGGAACCACACTTCCCATTCCCCCCACTCATACCCCACTGTCTGTTAGAGAGGACCACACAGAAATCATAAATAAGAGGACCAGCCAGCAGCTTTCTCTTCTTTTAACCCAGTATTATAACCTCATCCTCTCTCACTTCCTGCTACAGTACTGGGGCAAAAGGAGAACCTAGAGATAACTCAGGGTTTGTTCTATCATACTAGAATGCCAAATCCTTTCAGTTCTGGGCCATCATAGGGCAGGAAACATCCAGGAAGTTCATCAGCTCCTCAAGGCCCACGCAATATTATCTTGTGCTTAGAATTTCCACAAGTTTTCATAGGAACTCATGATCCCAAGAATTGCTCCTATATGCCAATTTAGCCTTGAATATACTGACAATCAAAATAATCTGCCCTGATTATTGTTTTCTAATACACCAACAATAAGCCATTTACTAAACTGAAAACGTGTCCTATCTTTGTACATACCACATTTTCTTGAACACAAGAGGCACTTAATAATTATTAGTTGAATTTTTCTGAGTTGGGGAAAGTATCTGGGCATGCAAGATAGATGACATTTTAGGTTCTGTTCTCATGATCAGAACTCTAATTGTATTAGTGGCAACTTCCTTTATATCTCTAACCACAAAATTATTTTTTATTTTACTGTATTGTTTGACATAATGTAGGATTTGAGAGTTAATGGATTTCCTTTATTCAGCCCAATTTATCAAATTTCCTCACTGTTCAAGTTTTACACTTTTTAATAGTAATTTCTACCAAACACTAGACCATTTTTATACATAGTGTCTCAAAAGTTTCTGAGATTCCCTTCTGTGAATCTTTATATTTTATCTTCTAATTATATCTGTCATTAAATATGTAATTAATATTTAGCACACTTGGTTATGCTTACACACATGCATACATACATATTATTACCTACTTTATATGTATTTTTCTAGACAACAAAACACATGTTAATTTACTATCTTTTGCCATATTATTTTTAAATTTTTGTCATATTATTTAAATATTTGCCATATCATTTTTAAAATCTACTTTGCAAGTAGTTAACTTTCCATAATATAATATTATATTATTTCTAAACCTATATTTAAATACAGTAACAAGTATTGTTGGCCTTCACCCTCAGTTCTGTATTAATTCTATGACATTTTTTCTTAATGGCAATACATTTTGACATATAAATTTTTATATATCTATCTATATATGGTAGATTAAAGGTATAAGACAGGAGTGAGAAAGAGAGAAACAGAGAAAAGGAAGAAGAAAGAGGAAAGAGAGAAGAGAGAGAGGAAAATAGTAATAGAGCAAGACAGAGAAAGATTTTTGAGAAGAGTATGAAAACTAAGCAAACATCATCAGGTCTACTTATCTAATGCAATTCTTTATCAGAAATATTGTGACAACTGTGCAGATTGGTGGTCACCACATTATGTAACAATTACATTACCAGGAAA
Source organism: Gracilinanus agilis (assembly GCF_016433145.1). Classification (NCBI taxonomy): domain Eukaryota; kingdom Metazoa; phylum Chordata; class Mammalia; order Didelphimorphia; family Didelphidae; genus Gracilinanus; species Gracilinanus agilis. Next base: position 318,699,955 of record NC_058130.1, on the reverse strand, counting down.
ATAAGTTCAGAAAAAAATGAACTAACACAACTAAAGGAAGAAAAAAATCTGCTCTATGAGAAATTTTCTGTTTAGAAAGATTAAGGCTGGGGAAAAAAAGTGAATCTAAAATCTTGAACTTTTTCATTAAATAATATTTATATAATAGAACTAGAGAGTATTCCTCAAAACTCTGACAAGAGAAAACAAAGGGATAAAAGGGAAAGAATTGTTTATAGCATTGTTGTTGTTTATTTGTTTCAGTCAGGCCTGACTTTTCATGACTCCATTTGAGGTTTTTTTGGCAAAGATACTGAAATGGTTTGCCACTTCCTTCTCCAACTCATTCTACAGATGAGGAAACTGAGGCCAACAGGGTTAAGTGACTTACTGAGGGTCATACCTATCTAGTAAGTATCTGAGGCCACACCTAAACTCATGAAGATGATGAATCTTTCTGACTTCAGGCCTAGCACTCTGTCCACTTGGCCACATAGCTGCCTCATTTGCACTCTTTGTAAGATGTGGTAAAAATAGGGGTGTCATCACTCCCAGGATGACAAAATCTGAAACTACAGTCACAGCTTTAGAAAGATTTAAATAAATCCATGAATTATAGATAAATGGTAATCATATAAATGAACCAAGAAAACTGGTATTCAATTCAGCAAGCATTCATTAATCCAAATATAAGATGAAAATTGGTTCCCCTGGTGGAGCTTACATACCACTGCGGGGGGTTTACAATACTTAAATAATACATGAAATAGATTACAATACTTAAATAATAGATTAAAAATACTCAAGCGAATTTGAGGAGAGACTGTTATCACCCAGAAAGATCCTCTAAGACTTGGAATAGAAAGTAGCATGGAAGCTGAGGAAACTGAGAACTCTTAAGAGGAAGAGGGGAGACTATAATAATAGCTCAAATGTATGTAGTACTTGAAAGTTAGCAAAGGACTTCACGGAATTTTCTCATTTGATCCTAACAGCCACTCTCATCTCGTTTTAATGTTGTGTCCTAAAGGTTGAGACTTGCCCAGGGTCACAACCAGTTTGCCATGGAATGTGAATCCAGGTCTTTCTGACTACAAGTTCCGGCACTTTAGACTAGAAAATGAAACATTCCCTACCTTCAAGGAACTCACGTTTTAATGGGAAAGACAACACATGGGTTTACCGAGTCACATATAAATCAGAGACCATTCAACTTGGTAATGGCAAGAGCTGTACAGGAGATTGTTAAAGACATAATAAGAGCAGGGATGGTTGATGGGGCATGAGGAGATAGAAAAGACAAAGTAAAAAAAAAGAAAGAAAATGCAACTGTATTGCCCAGATACTGCACAAGTTGTTAGGAACTTCATTCGGATAACCCTGAGACATCGAGAAAAAGTTAAATTATGCAAACTGCATGCTACTTTTAAGATAGTAGATTTTGGAAAGAATTGTCAAAATATGCAAAACAAAAATTTAATAAAAAAGGTTAACTTCAGTTATGGAAAACAATGTATTTCTTTCAGGATATATAACATATATATTTATGTATGTATATATACATGCATATGGACAAGCATTCTTTCATTTCTGATATTCTTGGTTAGGGTTAATAATAGCAAAAGATTTTACATTTGGTGGCAATATTTTTTTCTTGCAAGTTTAATGTCATCCGTGTAATTATTTTTGAAAGGGGAAGTTAATTTTGATTTAGATCTTTCTTTTTAATTTGATAGAATATGTTCTGTAGTAAATTAGACTATGCTTGCTACCCAGCTCTAAAATGCATGAATATTGGAAAGATATGTGCCTTCATACCTAGAACCCTTCATGGTGTAACTTCCTCCACCAAAGCAGAATGAAGTCTGTCCCTGACTTAATAGCTAAGTCCCAGGCTGCTGTATGAAGTGCAGAGAAGATAAACAATCTATTTAGGATCACACGACTTGCAAGTGTTAGAAAGCAGAATTTGAATCCAGATTTTTCTGACCCCATTAAACTGTGTTTAATAAATTAATCTATTACCAGAATGTCCAATTTAATATATATTTTAAATTACCCAGTCAACTGATTATTTTGACTGATTTTTTTTTTCTGGGGCATTAAAGGTAGAGGTTGCTTTCTTAACTAAATATAATCAGTTGTTTGGTATGCTACAGTTGCAATCTTAGAAACTTTCTCAGATTTTAAAATTTCACTTTGAAGAATTTTGATGATAGGGTTCTATAGTATCTGGGGAATTAAAGAGACTGGACTTCTAGCCTAGCTTTGCAATGAAATAGCTGTACATAATGGGCAAGTAACCTTTTCTTTTGGGCTTCAGTTTTCTCACTTAGAAAATGAAGGAGTTGGACTAGGTAAGTTACAGTTCTTGTTCTAGTTCCAACATTGTATAATTCTCTTCATAAGACTTTGTTCATTGTGGATTCATGTAAAAGAAATGGCATAAAACATAATAACCAGGAAATGTACAAATGGAAAATAAAACTGGTCATGGAAATGAAGATGGAAGTCTTGTTATTGCACTGATGTCCAGGAAAAGTTAAAAAGACTACACAGAGTCTTTTATGAAGGACATATAAGAGGAAATGAATAGAATCCTATTCTAGACCAAGAAATAATTGAATAGGTTATTCTGAGTTTTGGAGGGAGAAGTTGAATGGATGAAATCATAGATCCGCTCTGGCAGCTGAGCTCACAGAGTGGTATGGAAGTTTCTAGAGGTTCACAAAACTCTGTTAAGGAGTCTAGAAGGCCAAAACCATTTTCATAATAACACTAAGACATTTTGATTTTTAATATAGTAAATATCAAGAGATATAATCCACATAAGCAAAAGCTGTTTGAGGTCATCAGTGATTTTTTTAAAACCCTTACCTTATCTTAGAATCAACACTAAGTATCAGTTCCAAGGCAGAAAAGCAATATGGGCTAGGCAATTGGGGGTTAAGTGACTTGTCTAGGGTCACATAGTAGCTAGGAAGTATCAGAGACCAGATCTGAACCCAGGACCTCACATCTCCAGGCATGGCTCTCTATCCACTGAGTCACTTCAATGTCCCAATCCTTAATAATTTTTAAGAGGAGAAAGGGATAATGAGACCAAAATATTTGAGATCTGCTATGCTGAACTCTTGATTAAATTCATTTAGGCATTCCACAAGCATTTCTTAAGCTCCTACTCTGTGTCATCAACTTTGCTGAATAGATGGGCACTGGGGACACAAAGGCAAAATTTAAAAATAGTTTCTGCTCTGAATAAGCTGATATTCTGTGGCAGTTAGGGAAAAGTCAATGTACACAAGTAATTACAAAATAAAAGGAGACACTGATGTGCCTTAGTGTAAATAAAAAGGAGGAGTTCATTTGAGACAAGGGAGACATGTGTAAAGGCATGAAGATAGGAGACTGAATGCCAAGTTCAAAGTGCTGCAAAAAGGCTCATTTGATTATGACAGAATGAGGGAGTTTAATATGCAGTAAGCCTGGAAAGATGGGCCAGAGCCAGTTTGTGTGAGGTGTTTTAAATGCCAAATAAAGGGATTTGTATTTTATCCTTGAGAGACAACAGGGTACTGTGGAACTTCTTCAGCAGAGGAGTAGTGTGCTTTAGATAGATAAATTTGAGTGTTGAATTGGAGGGAGGAGAAACGAGGCAAAAAGACCAATCAGGGGACAAATGTAATGATCTAGATGAGAGACAAGAAACACTTTATCTATGTTGTAGCCATGTGAGTTGAGAGAAGGGTCTGAATATGAGAGCTATCATAGATGTAGAATCAACAAAACCCAGCAACTGATTTGATATAGGGTGGGAGAAAGAATGAAGAGTCAAGTATGACTCCGTGATTAAAACTAGGTTTATGTAGGAAAGCTGGTGATACCCTCAATAGAAGTATGAAAATTATTCAGAAGAACAGAAGTTTTAGGAAAAAAAGATTGTGATTTCTTTTTTGAATATACTGAGTTTGAGGGACCAAAGGGGTGTCCAGTTGGAAATAATAACAGCAATAAAAAGAATAGCTCACATTTATAAAATTCTTGAAGGTTTAAAGCACTTTATACATGGTATATTGTTTGGTCCTCCCAATAGCCCTGTAACATGGGTACTATTATTTTGACCATTCTATAGATAAACTGAATCTAAAAAATTAAGTGACTTCCTGGAGTCACTGTGTTAGGAAGTGTCTCAGAAAGGATTAGAATTCAAGTCTTCCTAACTTGAAGTCCAGCAGTCTACATACTATGTCATTCAGCAGCCTCAAATGTTTAAGAGGCAGCTTGGTTAATAGGAGACTGATGTTCAAGAAAGGGGCTAGGGCTGGATGTATACATCTGGTTGTCATTTGCTTGAAGATAATAATTAAATTCCTGGGAACTAAAGCGGTCACCAAGAGAGACTATAGAGACAAGAGGATAGATTACATAAACTATAATTTTATATTTCAGTTTCAGGAACAAAAGCAAATAGAAATGTGCTAATGTTTGACTGGAGAATTTACTTGTAACTTAAAATTTTGTAGGCTATTATAGATTATGAATGTAAGTAGGTTATGAGCAAAATCTGTAGACTTTGAGGTAGAACAGTAAGGCTAAAAGAACAGGAGTTGGGAGACTGGAGTTCAAATCCTTCCTGAAACGATAGCTTAGTGAGTCATTTAACTCCTAAGTTAAATTTCCTCATACAGTGGCGCATGTTAAACCCAGTGGAAATACGTGTCAGCTACTGGGGGGTGGGGTAAGGGGCAGAGGTGGGGTGAAGGGGAGAGAAAGAACATGAATCATGTAACCATGGAAAATTTTTCTAAAAAATAAAAAATTCAAAGTAGAAAAAAATAAAAATAAATAACTAGAGTTCACAGCTCACATGGTTTTCATGAGGATCAAGTGGGATAATATATGTGAAGTGCTTTCCAAAACCTAAAGGATGATTTATTTATTTATTTTTAAACTCTTACCTTCCACCTTAGAATCAATACTTTGTGTTGGTTCCAAGGCAGAAGAGTGGCAAGGCTTAGGCAATGGGGGTTAAGTGACTTGTCCAGGGTCACATAGCTAGGAAGTGTCTGAGGCCAGATTTGAAGCTAGGACCTTTGGTCTCTAGGCCTGGCTTTCAATCCACTGACCCAGATGCCCCCTTAAAGGATTATTTAAACACAAATTGTTATTACCTATAAGAAATTTTTCAAAAAAGAATATCTTAATCCTTTAATGGAACTTATTAATCTGGTTATTCATATTAGCCAATATTCTCTTGACATGTATCTTCAGTTCTTCAAGGTCATCATTACTAATAATTATATTGTGAATACATGCAAACATCAGTGCCAGAATATCAAGGCTTTGCCAGCAAAGGTGCAAATCTTAGCAGGGTCACCTTAGCGCTTGTGCTTCTATAGATACATTGTGTGCCTATGTGGGTGTCTTTTGGATGAAGCCCTAGGACCTGCGCACCTGTCAGCTCTGTGGGAACACTGAAAATCCCATGGCAGCCTTCCCAAAAAAGAATTGCTCCAGATTTCATGGCCAACCTTCTAGCCTGATAGCCTTGGGTTATGCAAAGTCTGCCTCACCAAGTGGTGTCCTTTCTACTATATTAAAACAAGGGGCTGCTATTTAAATCAGCACCCAAAGGCTTACTGCAGGCACATATATACCAGGAAAATGAGTCATAAGGACCTTTCAGATGTCCATTTGAATTGTATCAATCCTTAGCTTCCATAAAAAAGAAAAGAAAAAAACCTATTTACAACTTAAGAAAATGATGGTGGCAGAGAAACAATACAGTATTTTTTTCATTTGCTTATCATGAAAGCCTTTTATAGTTTTAAAACATAAACATATGTTAACATAAAAGTAGAAAGGCAGCATGCAAAAGAGGTGAAAGACCTGGCCTTTGCATCAAGAAAACTTTGCCTTAAATCCTGTTCTGATGCACTCTAGTTATGTAATCATGAGCAAGTCATTTAATCCCTAAGATTGTAAATTAATGACTTGCTCCCCATCTGAATTAGGGAAGGAGGAATCACACCAGGAGCTCCTTATGCTGATGAAATCACAGATCTAGACAAAAAGGAAAGACAAAAAGGATAGAGTCAGAACCACCAATAGAGAAAATATTAGAAAACTGTTTTATAAACCTCTACTCATCCTGCTTCTATATGGGTGGGATAGATATTTACATAGTGATATTAACATTAAAAACATTTTTAAGATTAATCAAATCCTGGCCTTAAAAGAAAAGTTTCAAGATAAAGAATAATGGAATAGATCCTCCTCATCCCCTGGTTTTTGAAGTGTGAATAGATGAGGACAAAGCAGATTTAAAAACAGTGATTAATTTACCATTTTGAAACTTGGGATTTTATACTGAAAGGCAATGAATTGTGAACTAATGGGATTTTGTCCTTAGTTTTGGCACCCAGCTGAATGAAGTTGCTTTTAAAACTCATAATTATCACTGTTATAATTACATAACTATTACCTGTAAATTAAAATGATAATTAATAGGTAAATTTTTATAGCATGATTTACCATTTTATACTTGGCAAACACCATCTCCGTTCCTAAACATCTCTATTTAACCAAGCCACCTGCTTTTCTGACAATAAGATGTAAGTGTGTCTTCTCTCGTGGCACCAGCTGTTTTAAATAATGAAAATAATGTCAAGAGAAAAATAATCCATTCACCTCCTAATATAGACATTATAGTTGGGATCAAATACACACTTTTGACTGGGAAAACTACCTTTTTTGCTTAGTGAGGATGATGACTTCACAAAGTGTACTGAATAGCCCAATATCAGATTTTGAACTGCAAATCTTTCTCAAACTTGAGGGGTAGAAGCTAATCGGTCTGGCTTCTTTTATGGCTCCAGTGCTTTTCTTGCTAACATGAACAGTTTGTTCATGGATTTTAAAACAACATTGCTTTCTTGCTGTTCCTGCAGGTTTCAGCCTGGCCATTCTTTCCCATATCTTCTGTGCCAGATATTCGATGTTTGCTGCTAAGCTTCTGACTCACATGATGGCAGCCTCTTTAGGCACTCAGGTAAGGTGACTGGATTCTTTCAGAGGTTTTAGCAAAGATGTTCAATTTGCTTTCCACAGTGATCCGCAAAGTTCTTTTGCCAGTTCCATGAATTGAATGTTCAATTAGAATCCTAGCTAAGACAACTTTATTTCTTTTTGCAGGGGAAGGAGAAGTCAGGAAGTAAAAATGTTCAAAATAGTAATTCTTTGAACTTTGTTACACTGAGAAAGCCTTGAACCTCAAACAGAAGAAAATAGTGGAGGGAAAGCACTTTGAAACTTTTCTCCTCCTTCCAGCTTCTATTAATAGTAGCACATTTTATCTTGCTGAATAAACTATTGGCCTATGATAAATTTACCTTATTATGGATGTATTTAAAAAGCTAATAAATATTAAAATATAGGATATCATCTAATATCCAACTACTCTCATGTCACATCACAAGGCTTAATATATCTATGCATTTTAAATTGCCTTTGTTTTTGTGTGTCTGATAGTAGACAGGACATGACCATATCTCTTTTATTTCACATTGCATATTTAGTATCTAGTGATAATAGCAGTCTTTTCTAAGTTCTTTTTATAGCTGGCTCTAATAATTCCCTTCCCCCCATGTTGACACATTTTATTTTAAAGATGACAAAAATGCATCTCAGTGAACAGTACTATTTTCTTAGGTGTTATGAGATATTCAATAACTATTGAATGAGAGGACATACAGTAGAAGATAGGTAGGGGATTTCACTCAGGTCTCCTTATTGTAGCAGTGGGAATGGCATAGTTCAGATTTTATAACTGCATTTTTTGAGGGAACAAGCCAAGTGCAAAGATTGTTTAAAGAGTACCTGTGAAAGAAATAAAGTGGCAGCTGTTGCCCAAAAAGGGACTTGACCTGAATTTGACAAGGTTATTTTTATTGGCTTGGTAACCTGTCTAAGCTGTCTGATCTTGCCTGTGTTCCTTGCATGTAGCATCTCAGAAACCCGCCTTCCATAATTAGAGTTTACTTGGCTGCATTCTCCACCCACTCTGGTGATTTTTGGCAGTGGTATTGGTACTAGACTTAATTATAGCACCATAGGTCTACAGTCAACTATTCAAATGTCCTAGCAGACAAATTTGCTCATGTCTAGTGATGTGCAAGGAATACCTAGCACTGACATCACTTGTACTCAGAGAAATATATGAGAATCAAATACTTTGTGTTTTGGAAACCCTAGGTGCTATTTTAAGAAATTTTAAAAATAAGATCTATTTAAAATGACCAGGAAAATTATAAATTGCTTCACTACTGATAAAGAACACAAAACAGCTGCTGTTGTTTAACATTAATTGGGGGAAGAGGGGAAAATTTTGTCTGTATTTTTTCATTAATGGATTATTGGTGTTGGATGCCATCACATAAATGACTTAAGACATTTAATAGTTATGTGACAAAGTTGTTTAACTTTTGACCACCTCAGTTTTCCTAGCTATAAATTGGGGATAAAAATAGCACCTACACCTCAGAGTTGTTGTTAGATGGCACAGTTGTACACTCATATCCACTGATTTGGTATCCACTGATTCAGTGACCCGCGGTTAACCACAGGGAAAAAAATTAAAAAATTTGGAAAATTCCAGGAAAAATAAAATGGTTCATAAATTTCAGACTGCCTACCAAGTGAGTACAGGGTGTAACATGGTGAAATCTGACAGCCCATTTGATGACTCATTTCTTTTGTACCCATACCCACATTCCCATGTAAAACTTTCCTCCAATTTACCTTGAGGGTTCTTGCTGATGGCATTTGTTGTAGCATTATCATAGTACCTTGTTTAAGAGAGCCCTTATATACTGTACCAATGACCTCCCCGCCAAATGCAAGGGGAGTGGTGCTATATTGTATCCACTGATTTGTCAGTCCTCTGATAGAGTTACCTATGCTTAACAAGCAGGTGTTCAATTATGTCCTTGGTTTCAGCCATTCATGATAGATCTTGGAATTCATCCCCTACAGATACAGGGGCCCTGCTGTATTTGTAAAATATTTTGCAAACTGTAATGCATCATATACCAATGCTAATCTATTTTTGTTTCCAAATCAGATCTCTTAAAATAAAACCAGTAAATCACTTGGAGGTGATTTTGCCTAACCTCTCTTGTTCTTCAATCTACTGTACCGTAGATACTTCCATTTACATTAGTATCTAACAAAAATAACCTTTTCTCTAGAGGTCATGACACCTGATAAAAATGTCTTTGGAATTTGATCTGATTCCTACCTTAGGGATAATTCTTCTTTGGGGATTCCCAGAGATGTTAGGATTCAATGTTCCATTGTCTCTGTGAGAACATTGGTTTGTTCTAGGGAGGGTTTAGGAACCTAGGTTGTTTTGGAATGCCTGGTCTTCATCCTAGAGGAACACTGACCTATGAGGAACCCCAACAAAAGACTCAAAATCATGGCAATCCTAGAGAGACCCAGGTGAAAAATGAATGTAACAAAACCTCTCTATTTGGGAATCTATATTATTCATTTGGACCAGGGATTCTTAACCTTCTTTTTGTACCCTGAACTACTTTTGACCATCTGGTGAAGACTGTGGCAAAGCATTGTATTTTTAAGTAGTGAAAGGAAATGCCAAATTTCAGTTAGAAGTTAGAGAAGATATAATTTTTTCCTATTCAGATTCACAGACCACATGAAATACAGGCCCATGGTCTGTAGTTTAAGAACCAATGTTCTAAAAGAAAATCAAATTAAGTATCAAAAAATGAAAAAGATGAATTCACAACCAGTTAAGAGAAAACAAACAATTAGTAGGAGTTATTTTGCCCAACTATATGTCAATAACACTGACAATCTAAATGAAATAGATTAATACTTACAAAAATATAAATTGCCCAGTTGAAGAGAAGATAAAATATGTAAGTTAAGTAGAATACTTAAAACACCTCTATTTTAAAAAAAAGTAATTGCACAATAGGTAAGAAAAAATCCCTAGCACCAGCCAGATTTATAAACATATCTGATTAAACATTTTGAAGAGCAATTAATTCCAATAAGCTGTAAGGAAAAATTTTAGCAAATTCCTTTTGTGACACAAAATATAGTCTTGATACTTGAACTAGAGAAAAAAACAAATAAAAATATAAACCAGTTTTCCTAATAAATATCAATGCAAACGTTTTAAAATAAAATTCAAGCAGGAAGATTATATTATAGCAATATATCACAAAGATCATATACTAAGACGACATTTTTCTATCAGGAGTGGAGGGAGGACTGGTTCAATATTAGGAAAACTAAGTATAATTGACCATACCAATACCAATAATAAAAATAGCATGATTATTTCAATAGATGCAAGAAAAAGCATTTGACAAAATATAATACTTATTCTTGTTTAAATAAAAACCACAACTCTAGAAGGCATAGGAATATTGGAACATTCCTTAAAATGATAAGTATTCTATATCTAAAACCATGAACAAGTATTATCTATAATGGAGATAAGCTGGAAGCCTTTCCAGTAAGATCAGGGGTAAAACAAGGATCTCCATTTTCACTATTATTTAGTATCATCCTAGAAATGATAGCAATAACAAGAACAAGAAAAATAAATGGAAGGAATGAGCATCAACAAATGAGGAAATAAAACTATTTTAAAAATAACATAATGGCTTTTTTTCTAGTGATTGCTAACTAAAAGCTAATTGAAAAAACAAACTAACAACTTCAGCAGAATTTCAAGATATACAATAAATTCACATAAATAATCAGCATTTCTGTATATTGCCAACAAAATGCAACAGAGACAAAAAATCCATTTAAATAATTGCAAACAGGAATTGTATGGAAACAATTAAAATACTCTTCCCACAAATAAAGAAACCTAAATAATTGGAGAAATGCCAATTGCTTATTATTGGACCAAACTAATATAATAAAAATGATAATACTCCAATAAAAATGATAATACTCCCCTAAGTTAATTTACTTATTTAGTGCCATAACAAAGTACTAAAGAATTACCATACAGAATTAGGAAAAAGAGGAATAAAAGGTTAATGATATCAGGGAAATCAAAGGAAAAAAATGGGAAGGCAAGTAGCCTAGCAGTACTAGATCTCAGACTATTCTACAAAGCTCTAAATCATCAAAACTCTTTGGTACTGAGTAAGAAAATAGAGAATTGATATGTGGAACTTATTAGTATACATACAGAAGAAAATTAGTACTGTAAACTAGAGTTTAATAAACCCAATGATCTCAGCTATTGGTGCAAGAACTCTTTTGACAAAAACTGTTGGGAAAATTGGAAAGTAGTTTGGCAGAAATTTGGCATAGATCAACATCTCACATCATATACAAAGTGTAAGTTCAAAATAGGCGTGTGTTTTAGGCATAAAGGATGATTACCCAAACAAAGTATTGGAATGAGAAATTACCTGTCAGATTTATGGATAAGGAAAGAGTTCATGATGACCAAACAAGAGGGAGAGAGGTTCACAGAAAGTAAAATGGATAATTTTGATTATATAAAATTTTACACAAAACAAGTGCAGCTAAAATTAAGGAAAAAAGCAGGAAATTGGGAAGTAATCTGAACTCATAAAATACAGAAAGAACTGAATCAAATTCATAAGAATAAAAATCATTACACTAATTGATAAATAGTCAAAGGATATGAAAAGGGTATTCTGTGGAAGCTATCAATAGGCATATGAAAAGATACTCTAGATCACTAATAATTAGAGAAATGCAAATTTAAAAAACTGAGATATTATAACACCCATATCAGATTGGCTAAGATGACAAATAAAATAAATACTGGAGGGGTTATGGGAAAACAGGTACATTAATGGATTTTTGGTAAACCAATGTAACCATTTTGGAAAGCAATCTGGAACTGTGCTCCAAAAGGCTATAAAACTGTCTATACCCTTTGAAAATCAGTAATACTACTATTAGAACTATATATAAAGAGATCAAAGAAATGAGAAAAGAGCTCATATGTACAAAAATATTTATAGCATAGTTTTTTTTTTTGTGGTGGGAAAGAGTTAGAAAATGAGGGGATGCCCATCAGTTGGGGAACAGCTAAACACGTTATGGAACATGAATGTGATGGAATACTGTTGTGCTATAAGAAATGATAAAGGGAATGAGTTCAGAAAAACCTGAGAAGATTGTATGAACAGATAGTGAAATGAGCAGAACCAAGAGAACAAGCTACAAAGTAAAAGTAATACTGATTGCATTCAACTTCTAATGACGAACACAAATGAATACAATGATTCAATACAAATTCCAAAGGATTCTTGATGAAACATGTTATCTACCTCCAGATAGAGAACTGTTGGACAGAGAGTGCAGATTGGAGTATATTTGTCTTTTTTTCTTTTTCTTGTCTTTTTTGGGAGTAGGACTAATGTGGAAATTTGTTTTGCATAATTATCTATAATTGTTTTAGGTCTTATTTTTCTTGTCTTTTCATTGAATAGGGGACAGGGTAAGGAGAGGGAGAAAATTTGGAACTGAAAAATAAAAGAGTAAAAAATTCACTGTGCTTAAAGAAAAGAATCTATCTACAGATGAGTTGCAGTGGTGTTTGAGAAGAAATAGATGAGGAAAACTGACTAGATATTTATTGGGGGAAGAAAACCACCAAGTAGGAGTCAGATGGACTCTCTGGTTAACCAACAAATAGTTATGTCACTTAATCTCTGCCTGAAAAATGAAGAGGTGGGATTTAGTTGTTTAATAAGGGCCTTTCCAGCTCTTAAAGGCTCTGTTTAATGTTTTGTTTGATTTTTCCTGACTCAGTAGCATCCTTTTTATTAAAAAACAAAAACAAAAACAAAAAAACTTTGAAAATCAATTCTCATAAGAAACCTGCAGGTGGCAGTAGAGCCTTTTTTTGCCAAAAGTGTTTGGCAGTCCATTTAAATTGCATTTGAGACTTCTGCATGTTTATTTGTTCAATATATACATATAAATAAATATCTATATGTGTATATATGTGTGTGTGTGTGCTTTCATATGTGTGTGTATCCATTTTAAGGAAAAAAATACTCAGAAAGATGTAACATTTTTTTTTTGTTTTGTTTTTTGTTTTCTTATGACTCGCCATTTCCTTTATTTGTACAAAATAATGAATAATCATATCCTGGCTTAGAAAAAAAACAGTGATTTAAGATTTAAACATGTCATTATGTCCTGAAACTTCTATTTAGAAGGCTTCAAACTAGTAGCTTTAGTCCCAGTATCTGCTCTTGACTGCTTTTGGTACAGTGGGGTCTCAACAGACTTAGCAGCCTTGAAATCAATGAGCTTGGAAGTCTTGGAATCACTGGGTTTCATGATCTTTGAGTCAACCTTGGTAATCTTAACTTCAGACTTGGTAGTCTTGAAGATGTTGGTGTTAGACTTGATAGCCTTGGGGCCACATTTATTGGCCTTGGGATCAAACTTGCTGATTTTGATTTCAGACTTGGTGACCTTGACTTCAGACTTGATTGCCTTGGGTTTAAATGTGATCTCAGAATTAGACTTTGTAGCCTTGGAGACCTTGGTGTTAGTCCTGGTGGCCTTGAAACCATTTTTGGTGGCCTTGGGATCAAATGTGATCTCGGAATTAGACTTTGTAGCCTTGGAGACCTTGGTGTTAGTCCTGGTGGTCTTAAAACCATTTTTGGTGGCCTTAGGAACAAACATGATCTCGGAATCAGACTTTGTAGCCTTGGAGACCTTTGTGTTAGTCCTGTTGGCCTTGAAACCATTTTTGGTGGCCTTGGGAACAAACATGATCTCAGAATCAGACTTTGTAGCCTTGGAGACCTTGGTGTTAGTCCTGGTGGCCTTGAAACTATTTTTGGTGGCCTTGGGATCAAACATGATCTCAGAATTAGACTTTATAGCCTTGGATACCTTGGTGTTAGTCTTGGTGGCCTTAAAGCCATTTTTGGTGGCCTTGGGGTCAGAGTTGGTGACTTTGGCTTTGGCTTTGGTTGCCTTGGGATCAGACTTGGTGGTCCTAGTGTCAGACTTGATGGCCTTGGAGACCTTAATGTCAAGTGTGGTCTTGGGGCCAGATTTGGTAGTCTTAGAGTCAGACTTGGTGATTTGGGCTTCAGGTTTGGTGACCTTGGTTTCGGACTTATTTGCCTTAGGATTAGATTTTGTAATATCGGTGTCAGATTTGGAAGCCTTGGAGACCTTGGGATTAGATTTGGTAGCCTTGGAGACTTTAGTATTAGTCTTGGTGGCCTTGTGAACATTTTTGGTGGCCTTGGGATCAAACTTAATGATTCTGACTTCAGACTTGGTGACTTTGGCTTTGGGCTTGTTTGCCTTGGGATCAGACTTGGTGTCCTTGGGACCAGATTTGGTGGTCTTAGAGTCAGATTTAGTCACTTGGGCTTCCGGTTTGATGAGCTTGGCTTTGGACTTTGTTGCATTTAAGTTAGACTTCTTGACCTCATTTTCAGACTTGATGGCCTTGGAGACCTTTGTGGTCTTGGGGTCAAATTTGGTGGGCTTTGGGTCATTTTTGGTCATTTTGGCTTCATATTTGGTGATCTTGGCTTTGGACTTGGTTGCATTGGGATTAGATTTGGTCACCTCGGAGTCAGACTTATTAGTCTTAGAGCCAGATTTGGAGGTCTTGTGGTAAGACTTAGTAATTTGAACTTCAGCTCTGTAGACTTTAGCTTCAGACTTGGTTGCTTTAGAATGAGATTTGGTGACCTTGGCTTCAGACTTGTTAGTCTTGAGGCCAGATTTGGTGGTCTTAGTGTCAGATTTGGTAATATGGCCTTCATATTTGGTGACCTTGGCTTCAAACTTGCTTGCGTTAGGTTTAGATCTGATGATAGCGGAGTCAGATTTAGTAGTGTGGGGATAAGATTTGGTGGTCTTGGAGTCAGACTTGGTAATTTGGCCGTCAGATTTGGTGACTTTGACTTTGTGTTTGGTGACCTTGGCTTCATACTTGATCGCCTTGGCATCAGATTTGTTAGCCTTAGAGCCATATCTGTGGTGGTTGGGTTCAGATTTGGTGACCTTGGGGTCAGGCTTAGTAGCCTTGCGATCATTGGACTTAGCCACCCTCAGTTCAGTGGTTCTGGCAACCTTAGAGTCAGGCTTAGTGATCTTGGGGTCTAGGTGTTCAGTGCTGACCTTGGATCCTGAACATTTGGTAGCAGTCTTGAGGCCAATGCGCCTGGCATTGGGTTTAACATTTCTGTGTTTCGTGATCCTCTGAGGTGACCTGTGGAACTCAGACATAGAGACCTTTTTGCTTAGGACGTGGATGGCCTCTGTTAGGGCCTTGACAGATTTGGTTTTGTGGGTTTTTATCTCAGTCAACTCCCTCTTCTTTTCCTTCTTTTCAAAGCCTGTGTTTCTAAGAATATTGGGGTTAATCCCTTTCAGAGACTTGTATCTCTGTGCCTGAAGTTTCTCGCTGCCATTTCTTTGCCATTTGTGCGATTTGTTGTGGGTGGTATGGTTCTTAGACTTAGCCATCTTTACACCACTGCCTGCGCTAACAGGTACTCCACGGACCAGAAGAGGCTGAGAGAGAGACACACACACACACACACATGCACCTACACACACAGACAAACACACACACACACAGACACACACACACACACACACACACACATACACACACAGAGAGACAGAGAGAGAGAGGAAGTGTGGAGCAGTCGAGGATGTAACTTTTTTTTAAAAATCCTGAGCAATGCTTTTGTAGCATTATTTATACTTTGATATATTTGATCTACATTCCTTTAAAATCAAAAAATACTCATCATAGTCTTAATAAGGAATGCTTGCAGAGCTGACTGTTTCATCTTTAGAAAAGAATCGGAGGCAGCTGTAGCAAAGCTAGGAAGACCTAGGTTCAAGTCCTGTTTCTAACATGTTGTACCAAGAGCAACACAAGTAACCTCCCAGTGCCCTAGGTTACTCTCTAAGTCTATAAGTTGCAGAGAAGATACTGACTTGCACTAATAGAATTTCCATATTTAGGACTTCTCCTATCAGTGAAATCACATTTTTTAAAAGAAGAGAATGGATGAGACAAAGATATTTAAAGATCTTTTAGTTGCCAAATCCAATGGCTTCTCAATCCTCATTCTCATTGACTTCTTTGCAGCCTTAGACATTGTTGATCACTCTCTCTTCCTTGACACTCTCTTCTCTTTTAAAAAAATTAAATTTATATATATATTTTTGTTACATTAAAATTTCCTATTAACTCCCTTCTTCCCTTCCTCCCCTCCTTGCACTAGAGAAGGGATCACTTGAAAAAAATGGTATATGTACACATAAAACTATGTCTTACATTTCTTTCTCTGGAGGTGGACATATAGAAGTCATTTTTCAAATGATATTTTTGTAGCTCTATATAATGTTGGTTCTGTTCATTTCACTCTTCATAATTTATTATAGGTCTTTCAATGTTTTTAAACTAACCTGCTTGTCATTTCTAATGGCGCAATAGTTTTCCAACACAATCATATGCTACAACTTATTTAGCCATTCCCCAATTGATGAGCATTCCTTCAATTTCCAGTTCTTTTCCACCACAAAGAGAGCTGCTTTAAATATTTTAGAGCATATAAGTTATTTTCCTTTTTCCCTGATTACCTAAGGAAATAAACCCAGTAGTGGTATTTCTGGGTCAAAAAGTATATACATTTTATAGCTCTTTGGGCATAATTCCTGATTTCTTTCTAAAATGGCTGGATCAGTTAACTGTTCTACCAACAATGTACTGGTTGGTATTCCAATTTTCTACATCCACTCAGACATTTGTCATTTCACTCTTTTATCATTTTAGCCAATCTGATAGGTGACTTGACATTTTAAGAATTGTTTTGATTTGCATTTCCCTAACAATAATGATTTAGAGCATTTTTTCATATAGTTATAAGTAGCTTTGATTTCTTCATCCAAAAACTATCTTTTCATATCTGTTGACCATTTATCAATTGGGGGATGGCTTATATTTTTATAACTTGACCAATTTCTCTAAGTATTTTAGATATGGGGCCTCTATCTGAGAAACTGTCTCCAAACATCCCCCCTTTTCCCCCAATTTCCTGCTTTCCTTCTAATCTTGCCTACATTAGCTTTATTTGTACAAAAGCTTTTTAATTTAATATATTCAAAATTGTCTATTTTACATCTCACAATGCTATCTCTTATTTATTCATAAATTCTTCTCCTAGGTATCTATTTGATAAGCAATATATTCCCTGTTCTAATTTGCTTATGAATATCTCACTTTATGTCTAGGTCATGAATCCATTTTGACCTTATCTTGGCAAATGTTGTATGATATTGGTTTAGATCTACTTTCTGCCAGATTGCTTTTACAGTTTTCCTAACAATTTTTACCAAATAGTGAATTCTTATCCCCAAACCTTAGATTTTTACTTTTGTCAAACACAAGGCTATTATAAAATTTTATGGCTGTTCATTATATGTCTGTTCTGTTCCACCAATCTACTTTTCTATTTCTTAGCATACTGTTGTCTCTTTAGCTTTTTGAGACATGTCTCTTGATTCTCCTCCTACCTATCTGACAGCTCCTTCTGTGTCTCCTTTGCTGGATCTTCACTCAGGTTGTGCCCCAAGCCGGTTATGTCCTACAGGGCTCTGTCTGAGGTCTCTTCTCTCTCACTACTCTTTCACTTGGTGATCTCATCAGCTCCCATGGATTCAATTATCATCTCTATGACGATGATTCTCAAATCTACTGATCCAGTATTAACCTCTCTTGCTGCCTGCAGTCTCACATTTCAACTGCTTGGTGTATATCTCAAACTGGATGCCCCATAGATATCTTACATTTAACATATACAAAACTGAATTCATTATCTTTTCCCCTAAATCCTCACCTCTTCCTAACTTTTCTTTTACTGTTCAGGAGGCAACCAGCAGTACTGTGTTGCTTAGATATCATCTTTAACTCTTTACTGTCCCTCACCCCCATATCCAATTTCTTACCAAAGTCTATTAATTTACCTTTATAAAATCTCTCTTACACACCCTTATTTCTTTTGACATTGCTACCACCTGGATAGGGTTCTTATCATCTCACATCTGGACTATTGCAATAGCCTGCTGGTTGGACTTCCTGCCTCATTTCTCCTCATTCCACAGTCTATCTGTCACTTGACTGTCAGAGTAATTTCCTTAAAGTCTGACAAAGCTACCTTGCTCCCTCATTCAACAAATTTCTGAAACTGGTCATGCAGTCTTTATCACAGTAGCAGTCTGAATCCTGTTTGATTGCCTGACATTCTAGAAAGCAGATTCAGAATCATTACACGTTATTTTCTTTCTGAATATTCTTATGAGAGCTTAAAGTATTATAACAAATGAGGTAACTGATGGGAAAAAGAAAATTTTACAATCTTAGATTGTTTAGAAATTCAGTGTTCTTCCTAAGGCCAATCTCTGACCTTGATCTTAATTGAAATGAAGCTGTTTGCTGAAGAAACCTGATATATATATATATATATATATATATATATACACACACATATTTGAGCAAAAAAAGATTACAACAGAAAACAATTAAATTTTAGTAGATCACCTAGGCAAGAATAAGTTTATCATTCTGTTTGCAAATGTAAATTTTAATTCTTAAATGTTCCTTTAAAAAATAATTTAACCTTTTCTTTGGAATATAGCTAAATTAATCAGGAGGGCAAAATCAGTTGATTTGCATATACAGGCTTTATTCATTGTAATTGTATTAGGATCAGCTTTTAGAAGTTAAAGGTGATTTAGCAAAAATTTAAAGACTAGTTTATGCTAATAGGTGTGGGAAGATGGACTTGCTAAGTACAAGTGAATGTTGGAGCTGCATTTAGTTAGTTCCATTTAATAAACTGAAATTTATGTTTCATTGACAATAAATTTGTAAGCACTCTCATTTAGAAATTTTTCACATGCTCTATTTGAGTGATCTTTGGAAGAATTGGTAAAGATATGCGTGACTTTTGACAAGGTGATGCTTTTCCATTTATAAATTAAATTATTAAGTGTCTTCTCTGTTCAAAGTGTTGCCTTTAAGTAGGCTTTTACCTCTGTAATTACTTTTTTAAAAATGTATATATGATTACAGTGAACTCAGCAGAAATACACATTTGTAAGATCATTTCAAGTTCACCTGAAAAAAAATCTTGTCAGTGAGAGATATTCTTATGAAAAAGTTTATACCATTGAATTTTTATCTGGAAATTACACTGCTAGTCCATGAATGCCATGATAAAACTGGTAAACAGTTGGGACAAAGGACAAATTTATATTATACCAGTATCGATTTGGGGGATTCTGTGAGAAAAAAAGAAACATAAATCTCAAGCAAAATAAAAAATTTCTTAAAGAATATAATAATCCAATTAATCTATTTAATAATATTTTAAAATGGGGAAACATTGAATATTTAAGGTTAGGTTTTTTTTGGACTGAATAAACTTTCCAAAGCAGATCTTTGTCCAGCAGGAATAGATGTGTGTGTGTATGTTTGTGTGTAACAGGTGAAAAGTATGTGCCAATATATGCACATGTATCTACATGTTGGCTAAACTCAGAAAATTTTGTGATTATATTTGGGCATTCAAAATGTTTTTGTAATTGTAGATTAATGACATTTGGTCACAGCTGGAGTTTACATTGTAGCTTATTAAAGTTCTAGCCTCTCTTTGGGATGAGGTAAATGAACTATTCTAAAACTGTAAGAAGAAAACCCTCTGTGATTTAGCATGAACTGTAGAAGAGAACATCTTCCCTTTTTAAATTCTCTTCTCCCCTCAGTAATTGTTTGCTGGCCATTTTGTAGGAGTAAATTCCTGGAGAGAGAGTGAGGAAAACCCCAGGACCTTTAGTGAAGTTCTTATTTGATATTAATAGGTCAATATGGACAAGAGTCCCACAGGATGGGCATATCTGGGCGGGTGATGATGTGTATCATTGGATAAACTGTTCGCATAGATGAGATCACATATCCTTTTGATTTTCTGAGCCTCATTGACCACATACCACTGAAAGGGTATGGTGTATGGCCAGAGTTGGGGTTGATAGCCACATAGCAGAAATGCTGCTAGGCAGGATGTAACCATCATTCTGTTCCCCAATAGTAAGCATTTTTATTTGAGAGATTTATTAAGAAACTTTTGTATTTCTGAACAAAATATTTTTCTAATTAGCATAATTAAAAATTTAGCAATACAGATTTAAACAAAGTAATGGGGATATATAGAAAACCTCTATTAAAAATAAAGAAATTTAATTTCTGTTGACCAGAAAATCTTTCTATTTTGACTCTTGTAGAAATTTTTTTTCTTTTTTTTTTTTAACTCTTACCTTCCATCTTGGAGTCAATACTGTGTATTGGCTCCAAGGCAGAAGAGTGGTAAGGGTAGGCAATGGGGGTCAAGTGACTTGCTCAGGGTCACACAGCTATGAAGTTTCTGAGGCCACATTTGAACCCAGGACTCTCCCATCTCTAGGCCTGTCTCTCAATCTTCTGAGCCTCTTACTTGCCCCCTATTACTTTTCTAATGAAAATGGAAATAAAAAAAATTCTAGTTAAACAAAGATGCTAGTTCACTGCTCTTTATATTTATTCATAAGTCTTTATCTTTACCATTTTCTAAAGACAAAGCTATTTTTTCCCTCTTTATGGCTTTTATAAGAAGAAAGAAAAATTTATTAGGCACATAAATTTACTAGTAAAGTCGAAAGCCATGCTTTCTCTTTTGAGCTTCCTTCATATTAGCTATTTTAATGGAACCCTCAAAATACCTATTGCTGAATATAAAACAAGATAAGTACAAATAATTCATAGATTTCTAAATTTAATATTTTTGCTTCCAAAATACTGTAGAAATCAAATTTAATCTTCTTCCTCAAGTTTCTCCTCATTCTATAGTCTACTACATGCAGCTACCAGAGATCACCTCTTTCCACTTCCAATTCAGTCGACTCCATTTGCTCCTTATTGTTTCTGAGATTTTGAGTTTTAAAGCCCTTTACTACCCTGTTCTAACCTTTCTTTATAGCTTATATTTTAGTCCTCCTCTTCAACTTTGCATTAAAACTAAATTAACCTTCTACCGGCTTCTTTTCAAGAACCTATTATATGCCAGTCATTCCATCATTCAACATCATGCTTCTGTACCAGCCTTCTCCTATGCTTGGAATATTTTCTTTTCCTCACATTTACCTCATAGAATTCCTTTTTTCCTTCAAGATGCAAGTAAAGCACCACTTCTTACAGAAAGCTTTTTCAGATCTCTCAACTATTTGTCTTTATATTTAACTACTTGTATTTATAATGTTTCTGTCCTCTTTATTTGGTATATACTTAAATATGAACTTGTTATCTACCTCCATTAGAATGTCATTTTTCAGAAGTAGAAACTTTCATTCTTTTTCTTTTTATCCTTTGGTGTCTAGCACATGGTAGACACTTAATTTTGTTGATTAATAAGTCACAGTTATAAAAATAATTTTTTTCAAACAGGCATGAATCAAAAAAAATTCATAATGAATTTGGAATTTTTAATTGTCTTTTATTTTAAATATACTTATCAAAATTACCAAAAATTCCATAAAATGGATCTCATATACAAAAGATAAGATAAAAAAAAGAGATCAAAAGAGAGAGAAAAACAGAGAGGACAAAGAGAGAACTTGAAAAAAAGAAAGAGAGAAGAGAGAAGAAAAAAGTGAGAGAGAGAGAATATAGTGGTAGATACTACAGAGAGTTCAAGGAAAATACGACCTGGATTATAATGAGAAGGATGGTCTTTGATGATCTCCAAAACAATTTCATTAGCATATTTGGGGTGAGAGCCAGGTGTGTAAGAAGCTAAGGAGGGAACAGATGTTAAGGAAGTAGAGCTCACATGTTGGGAAAGTTGGGTAATAAAGGAAGAAGGAGGAGGACAAGGGTAGTAGTTAGAATGATTAACAGGACAGGGTTCAATCCGCTTTTATGTACATTTTCAACAGTTCATCTGTATTTACTAGGTCTATATCAGTTATAACTTCTTTATCAGCAAGCTAAGAGACTGTGTACTCCATTCTAAGTAAAAGATTTATGTAGCATGCCCTGAACCACAAATTCCTTAAAAAATGTAATGCATAACAAAAAGTTAAAAAGACCTTACTATGTTTCTTTTTGGCCCATCACTTGATTTCTCTTATACTCAGAATCAGTATCCAAATTGATATGTGATAATTCACATTCTACCAGAGGAAATAAGGTATCTCTGCATAAAATTTTTCATAACAGTGCAAAATAGTGTATGATTAAGTGGATTCTATCACTGTAGAATAAAATTCTGGGTTCAACTATCCCCTCAGTTTTCTAATTCAGATCTACTGATCAGATCTGTTGACAGCCTCATAGTTTTAGTAACACTGAATTATTTCCATATTTAGAAAGAATTTGAAATAGGATTATGTAACTAGTACTTATGGAAATCTTCAATAATTACTTCTACCACCAAAAGTCCACCACTGTTCCAAAGTAGCTATGAACTGTTTGAAGCTGTAGGGCTTTGGATATTTAAAAAGCATTGGAACCTAAAGCCTTGACCCAATAATGCAGTTCCAGAAGTTGAGTATCCCAGTGTGACAGAACATAAACAATGTCATCTCAGTTCCCCAGCTTTTCTTCAAATTTTAGCTTGTTTTTCTTTTGCAATATCAAATTGATGATTGTTGATATTTTCTTCCTACTTAATATAGTTTGGCAAACCATTCCAATGAAGTTCTTAAGTGCTAGCTCCCAAACTATACTGTTGACTTTCTCACAGGGTTGGAAATAAGAAGAAGCTGAAGACTCTAAAATAGTATCATGGTCACTACTGGGAAATTAAAACTTTTCCCTCAAGTGCTGAAGCAGCAAAACTACAGAAAGACTGAGTAATATTCTGAATGAGGCTATAGTGACATTCTGATGTTTGGAACATAGCATTAGTTACTAGGATAGTGTGTGAGGTGAATTCATACTGTCCTGGAAAATACCCATTTAGATCACACCACCCAAAGTTGAAATAGAAATCATCCTTTGCTTTTAGGGACAGACTTTTCTGATGAGTAATGTAACTGAATCAGTCTGTAAATCATTTTAGGCCATGGTGAACATCCAGAACTAGAATTAATCCTGATAAACTACACACACAATTCTTAAATTTCACTCTCAAACTATTAGTTCTGCTGGGGAAAGCAATGGACTTGGAATCAGGATGCCTGTAGTAGACTCCTGGCATTAGCCATTGCTAGCTATGTGATGGTAGGCAAGTGACTTAACTTTTTTGAACCTCACTTTTTTCACCTATAAATGGAGTCAATACCTGTGTGATTTACAGAAGGCCATTAACATCAGATATTCAAATCCTACTTCTGCCACTTATACCTTTGTGACTGGACAAATCACATAGATCAGCTTCCTCATTTGTAGGATGAGTGGCATGGATTATGACCTCTAGGTCCTTGTCAGCAGTAAACCTATCAGCCTATGAACATCTATATAGAATTCCTAATCCTAATTCGCATATCCTAACTCCTAAATTTTTAGATGCTCCAAAACAAGAGGCCATGTTTATTTGAACTGTCCCAGAAAATGAAAGTAACTTTTCCAAGGTTCCATAGATACTAATCAGCAAAACTAAGATAGGAATTAAAAGTCTCTAACTCTTCATTCTAGCTCCTTTGCAAATTTGCTTCTCTCTGTGAAGCTTTTCCATAATTGGCCTTTAGAAAATGGGATTTTAAACAAATGGTCTATATTTCAATCCCAGGAAATTTCGTCTCTTGAGCCTTTAGTTACTTTCTCAATTAATGGCATATTTTATATCATAATTGTCTGCTGACCTTGCCTAGATTGTAAGACCCCAAAGAAAAAGTGTATTCTTGATTTCTTTCCTGATGTGAAACTAACTGATAAGGGACAGGAGAAAAATGTGTAACAAAGAAAATGAAGCAAGTCATCACCTCATCTATAGACTTGTCAGTTGGGTAAAGTTTTTTACTCTTGTATTGGCAGCACTACATTTGGATGTCATCTAATAAGAACATATACTTCATGTTCTGCCAGAGTAGAGAGGGGGTGTGGGGAGGAACTTTGTTTCAAAGCACCAAGCCTGTTTTGGGTGGAAGGGAGATTGTTATTGCCAAAATGAAGCATTTACATGTCAGATATAAACAACTATATACATGTCATGGCCAATCCGTCTGCAGAATATGCCACATGCCAATTTTCTTTCCTTGACTTTGGCCCAGGACCTATAAGAAAATTTTTAGTACCCTTTCTTCCCTCATATTCAGATTTCTAGTGTTTTAGTACTTTTCTCCTTCATATCATTCATGGGTCTCAAACTTCAAAAAAAGCCCTTTGTAGTTAGAAACAGCAAGTTTACCTTCTGGTCAAAGTTTATCAAATTATCTTTTCTTTTATAAAAAGATAAATTTTTGAACAAAAAGGGAATGTTATTGGAGACTTTATTGTACTTTGATTTGCTTGAAATGGTATTGTAATTGTCAGTAAATGGAAAGTTTGTAACCAAAGAACATTGTTCAGTAGATCTAGAACTGTTCAAGAATCATTTCCTTCATTATGAACATCATCAAAATAATCATTTCCCCATGCAGGAATGTTCTAAAGGAAATCAAGGTAAAACGAAAGATACTTTGGGTGGACAGACATATAAAAGTCATCCAATCCAGACAGAGGTTTAAAATACACAACCTGCTTATGGTATGGGCCAAGCAACAATCCTGAGTGCAGACTGAGGCAGATGAAAATGTAGTTGAGAAATATTTATCAAAATAAATAACATTACAATTAAACATAAGTAACATTACATTTTAAAACAGATTCAATATGCAGCTAATAAGTATCCTTTTATATGGGTTAATGAATGGCCTCTTTTTTCTTTTTGAGTGTGATACTACAGCTCTAAATGATAATGATGATGATGAAGAATAAAAGTTGATTTTTATAGCCTTTTTAGGTTTGTGGCACTATTTTATTACCTGCCTCACAATAACCCTGTGAAGCAGGTAACTATTATCCCCAATTTATAGATAAGGAAATTGAAATACTTAGTAAGTGTACAAATCAGAACCTGAACCTGTATCCTTTACTTCTAAATCTAGGCTTTTTTACTTTTTTACATCCTTCTTTAGTGCTAGAATCATTCAGTTAATCAACAAGCATATTTCTAGACATTGTACTAAATAAATAATCCTTGACCTCCAGCAATTTGCATTCTGATGGAGGAAGGCCAGAAGGACTCTATGGCAGTATTAGAGAGGAGGGTTGAATGAGAAGACTGGAAAGGAAGAAGGAACTTTTTTGTTAATGCCAATTAAATGCCAATTAGAAATCATATTTGATCCCAAAAGAAGTGGAAAAGCACTAGAGGTTATTAAAGAGGCCAGGTTGACATGCACACTCAGACTTATCCTTTAGGAAAGTAACTGTCTTGGCTCTGGGGAGGACACATTGGCGTGGGAAGAGACTCAAAGTCAGGAGATCAAAGAGGAGGCTATTGCTATCGACTCAAAGGGTAATGATAATGGCCTGAAGAGAGAAAATTTGATATATGTAAAAGAAAGAAATAACAAAATTTGTTAGATTATTGTGTATGTGGGCTCAACATGAGGGAGGGTGAGAAGTTTTAGATAATATCTTGGTTGAAAACATGTGTGACTGGGCCTAAATATATTGACCTGGCAATCATCTGCATAGAAATGATAACTGAGCCCAAGAACAGCTAATAAGGAGACCACCAAGTGTGAGAGTATCGAAAGAGAAGAAAAATAGGATCAGAACAGAGCCTTGGGATATATCCACAGTAAATGGGGGTTCCATGGCTGATGAATCAGCAAGGAAGTCTGAAAAGGAATGTTCAGACAGGTAACAAACTGAGAGAAAATAGTGTCAAGAAAATTCAGAAGACATCTAGGAAGGTTAGTCATATCACATGCTGCATAGAAATCAAGATGGCTGAGTCCTAAAATAAAGGCCATTACATTTGGCAATTAAGAAATAATTTATAACTTTGGTGATAATGACCTGAGTGATAAGGTTGGAAATCAGTTTACAGAAAGTGAAAGAAGTAAAGAGAAAAAAGAAAAAAGAAGAAGAAACAGTTCTTTCAAAGAATAAGTGGGATAAGGAAGGAGAGAAATTATGACAGGAAGCAAGGATTCTGGAATCTAATGAGTTTGTTGTAGATGGAGGCAGTGAGTTTGTTGGCAAGGGAGGAGTCACTAACTGGAAGAATTTTAATATACACAGGTATATTAAAAATAGGTTGTTTTCTAAGAGTATATCTACAACTTAGTTATTAGGCATATATGTTCCCAGAGAAATAATATAAAATGTCAGTTTCCCAGGTCATCTCGAAAATGCCTATTTAGTCAACAACATAACTCTAGAATAATAATGATAGTTGATATTTATGTTGTGCTTTACAATTTGCAAAATACATTTCCTCACAACAATCCTCTAAATTAACAAGTTCAAGTAGCATTACTCCCATTTCTCAGATGACAAAACTAATCCACAGAGAGGCAATTTGTTCACAACCACAAAGAACCTCAAGGAGAGTTAATTTTTTTAGAATTCAGTTGTCTCATGCTCCTTCCACTCCATCACGAGTATTATTGAATATGATGGTCATGTATTGTAAACTACATGCCAAATTCCAACTGGAGATGCCAGGAGTACATCTCGTACAATTCTAATACCAGTGACACATCCCTGTCATTTGATGCCTTCTGGGGAGATTTTTCTCTATTGTTTTACCATCTGTTTCCTGCATGGGCTTCCAACTGGTAGGAGGGTGATTCTGTTTCTGGGAGCTTTCAAGGCAGAGGAGTATGGATAAAAACTGGAAGGGATGGAGGTATGTTATAAGGAATGAGAGTTCTGATAGTTGAACATGATACAGGGAAGTTGTTAGGGGCTCTGGAACGTGGTTGAAGAGGTAAAGTGAACTGTATATGTATGTGTTGAGGGGTCATCTGGCAACACAGATGGGGTCTCACATGGAGGTGAGAGAGTGACTTCCCAGTGTTAATGAGTCCCAGTCAAATATGAATCCAGTCAAAGACTAAGATTATTAGTTCACTTAGATAACAAAAGGGGTGGCTCTTCTAGCAGTGAAATGAAGACAAAGTGGTATTGACCTATCACTTTTGGCTTGGTTTCCAGGGGGATCCTAGTCTATAGAGAAATTTTGAGGGAATTTGCTCAGTATAAATGCTAATCAAGTATTAGGTATAAGTTAAGCCACTATTAATTTTTTATAGACAGAAGTGGAGCTGACAAGTCCACCCTTCCGGTAGTTGTCTGGAGCTGAGTACCATATTCCAAGCTGGGATATCTCAACAGTGTGAGCAACCTAGAGTCAATACAGTGTTGTGCAGAGGCCACTCTGAGTATGTCACTCTGAGTATGCCATTATTCGCTTTGTCTAATTCTACTTTTTAATAAGTACTAATGATATGAAGCTTCATAACTGATCCTTGAAGCACAATCCTCTCCAAGTCACTGCTTCAAAACCTTATTGAAACTTATGCCTGAGACAAGAAGGTTAAAACATATTCCTGGAACCTGGGTCTATTTTTTACACTATGCTTCGAGACAGTTGAATTGAAATATCCTTGATAAAGCCTACTCTTTGCGGCCAGAGCCCACTTTTTTTTTCTCATCATCAGCATTTATAAAGTTCCAGGTTTCTTAGAAATTGAGTAAAAATGACCCCAGGAGATGTTAGAGAAAAATTGTGTCTCTTCTTGCCTCGGTTCAAATAGAGTTATAACCATCCAATGATTAAATGTTTCAATTTAGTTGGATTTTAAAGCTCAGCTGACTCAAGTGCTTAAGTCTGTTACCTCAAGTCAAGAGATTCTGTGGTAAATGGGAGCCAGTGATAGGTTATGCATGAATAAAGGCCCACATCTTTGTTTTTTTCTTTAGGGTAAGAGATGTTCATTTACAATATTGTATACTGACATTGTCCAACAAAATTTTAGAATGGTTGATGCATGGCTTTACTCCTGAAAATAATAACCACTATTGAGTAAATCAGATACTATCAATTTAGAATACAAATTTACATGACTGTGATTAGGAGATAGGTCTTGGAAACAAAATGTGTATTCATGTTTTGAGATTTTAGCTTAGTTGTTTTTATTGTGTTTTGTTTTTCAACTTGTCTCACGACAACTAACAGACTATAGTATTCACTCATTCTACATATTGTTTTATTTGTCTTCTAGCTCTAACTCCAGTTGTAGTGCCTCATTTTAATTTCCAAGGTCTGGAGCATTGTCAATTTGCCAGTTGGGATTTGATTTATACTATGTAGTTTATAGAATTTACTGCGTGGTATTAACTTTTCTGTTATGAATATTGTCCCAGGCTGGATAATTTTGGGATCTCAGTATTCTTTAAATGATGCCCTATTTATATAGTCGAACTAGCTCATAGGAGTAAATTAGATACTTTTCTTGAAGACCTGAAAATATTTTACATTCTTAGCCTAAAGTGCTTAATTTTTTCATAGGGAAACTACTCTTTTATCTCATTTTTTGTTAACAGACTTGATAAGAAGATACAACACTGGGCATAGGGTACATAAGTCACAGCATATCTGGTCCCCATTATCCTCTTCTACTACTGCTGTCTTCTTAGAGCCCTTCCCATTCATTTCCAATAACTATTAGTTCAGGGCATCAGAGTCTAGCTCTCCTCTCATTAATGCCACCCACATATTCCCATCCACTGATCCCTTTGATTGATTATTCAGTCTTTATTTCTACATTGTCCACATTTCTGGCCTGTCCCTTTCCCCTCCTCACTTCCAAACTTCTCTCCCCACCAAAATAAAACAAGAACAACTAACAAGTGAGATTACCAGTGCTCTTTTCTTCCTAAGGAACTGCCCTGCTGAGACATCTGGAACTTGAGCTCTCATCATGTATGCATGTGTCATTTTGGAAGCAGATGATAAGAAATGGTTGGATGCTGACCAGTACTTCCTGTTCTTGTGTGTATATTTTATATGCAAATTCATAAACATATATTAAGTCATATTATATGTAAATCCATAAATACATGTAAAGTCATTTATGTAAGCTACTCACTAAACTTGTTTTACAAGTACTGAAAGTGGGGGAAGGCCCAAAAGACTAAAAAGACTCTGAGAATCTAACCACTAAGTCACAAAAACCAGACTATGGTATAGAGGTCTATGAGGTATTTCTACCCTTTCAGTAAGAACTATTTATGGTAAAAACCAGAGGCCATAAAATACTCAACTCAGATATATTAATTAGAAGCAAATTGTATTTACTTGCTAAGCCCTTTAAAATGAAAGGAGTTTTAGGTTCTTTTGGGTGAATTATTAAGAGATCTTATTGTTGTTGTTGTTGTTGTTCATTTGTTGCTGTTATGTCCAACTGTTTGGGAGTCCATTTGGGGTTTTCTTGGCAAAGATACTAGAATGGTTTGCCATTTCCTTCTCCATGATATGTCTTAGAGGAATAGAGAACATGATGAATAATTGAAAGCCAACAGGTCCCTACTTGTTGTTTACTTTTTTGTCTAAGATCAAATAGAGAGAAGGGATTAAGCATTGATATAGTGCCTACTATGTGTCAAGCACAGTGCTAGAGCTTTACAAATATTATTTCATTTGATCCTTACAATAGCCCAACAAGCTGGGTGCTATTATTATTCCCGTTTTACAGCTGAGGAACTGAAGTAAATAGGTTAAATGCCTTGCCCAGGTGTCTGATGCTGGCTTTGAACTCAGGTCTTCTTGACTCCAGGCTCTATCCACCACACCACCTAGTTAGCTACCTTACATAGTTGCCTAGTTATTATTTTCACAGTTAACAAAAGACAAAGGGGGCCCTTTCTTTAAACGGTTTTTCTTGCAGGTTCAAACTGTAAATTTATGTTCTGTCCCCAAGAACTTTTACATAGAGAAAATAAGTAGGATCTGTGATTTTCTTATATAAGAAACAACCTGTATTGGAAGCTTCTCTACCGTTACAGACTACACAGCCTATCTGTAACAAGTAAGTCCTAGGAGTTGCCAGAGGACCTAAGGAGGTGCAGTTAAATTTTCTATGTGCACATTTACATCTTGACAAGCAACAAATCAGGGCTTGATTTTTTTATGTAGCTGATTATCTAGACTAACATGAAGAACAAATATAAATAATAAACTTAAAAGAATGTGTTCACTGTATAGTTTCACATTGCCCTCACCCATCCTCCTCCAGCAGGTTGTTAAACATTTACCATTATACCCCTGCATAAGTGATATAGCTTCACTTGCCCAGGGTCACACAATTAGTAAATATCTGAGGCAGTATTTGGATCAAAATCTTCCCAACTTGATCTAGCCTTCTATTTGCTACCTAGGCTTTCTTGACATGAAAACAAATAGGAAGAAATAAATAGAGAAATTAGGGCCTATCATGTTATGAATAGGAGAAGTCATATCAGACAAGATATCTAGTCCTACAAAAAGCATTTAAGTGCTTACTATGTGTCAGGCACTGTGCAAAGTGCAAGAGATAGAAAGAGGCAAAAACAAAGTCCTTGCCCTCACTTTCTTAATGGGGCAAATATCTTTGCACATGTAAAATAGAGTGTAATGGGGGTTATCTGAGAGGGAAGACACTGTGGAGAGGGAATGGTGTTAGGTGAGTCTTAAAGGAAAGCTGTGAAACCAGGAGGTTGAGGTGAGGAGAGCAGATATTCCAGGCATAAAGGGTAGCCAGGAAGAGAGACAGGAGGTGATGTGTCCTGTGTGGAAAGAACAAGAATCCAGCTGTTGCTGGACTTTGCTGTTAAAGGGAGTAAAATATAAAAAAAAACTAGAAAGGTACCAGGTTGTGAAGAACTTTAAAAGCCAAACAGAACATACCTGATCTGGAGGTAATAGAAAACACTCAGCCCAGGGAGAGCCTCAGGAAGCTCACTTTTTCCATCTCTGGGAAGGATGGATTGGAGTTGGGGAAGATGAGGCAGGAAGACTTGAGGTTCATTGAAGTAAGGAAATGGTAATTAATTGTTTATCATGATTTGAGGGTAATTAATGATTAGAGGCAGCTATAGCAGTTCAGTACTATATTTTTTAGTTTTCTTACTGGTTCTACTAATAAGAGTATTTTGTTTCTGCAAGATTCATTATTATGCTTCCAGTGGGTTGGACAAAATAGCCTCTGACTACCCCGTCTAACCCTTAAATTTTACCATTCTGACATGAATAATCTTTTCCTTCACACCTTTGGAAACTAGAATCTAGTCTGACCAAGCAAAATCATCCAATTCAGAAGCTTAAAATCTATTGTCACTCAGGATTTTTGTTAGGAAATCACTTTGCCAGTCTTAAAGTGATACATAAATTTAATTTATTATTATTATTATTATTAATGAAGCATAGCTTGGTTTGGGGGGCACTTAGGTAGCCTAGTGGACAAGAGTACTGCTCTGGATTGAGGAGGAACTGAATTCAAATTCAGCCTCAGACACTCATTTGCTGGGTGACCCTGAGCAACTCATTCAAATCTGTTTGCCTCATATTGCTTATCTCTAAGTGAATTGGAGAAGGAAATGGGAAACCACTTCAGGATGTTTGCCAAGAAAACCCCACATGGAGTCAAGAGAGTCAGATACAACTAATTGACTAAACCACCACAACAACTAAAGCTTGGTTTGGGGAATTTTCCCAGCTTTTTAATGGGACTAGTTCACCTTCTTCTTTAGTAAACTGTGTGTATGGGGGGAAGTTTCAGAGGCAGTAAATTTTTTTTACCCGTAGCCACATATATAAATAAATGGATCTAAATTTGTATCAGAAATAGTTGCTCATTGTTATACTCCATAATCTAATTCAATGATGGTTAACCTTTTAGAGACTATTTGCCATGTCCCACCCTCCTCACCAAGTGCCTGCTGCATCTTGCACCTCCCCTTACCCCACACAGACGAGGGAGAAAATGCCACCATTGGACTGCTGGGTGGAGGTGAAAAAAATGTCCTCAGAGCAGCAGGTGAAGAGGGAAAGGGAAATGAATGGCCTGAGCCACCCAACTTACTCTCTGTGCTCCAATTGGTTGTTTGGCAGAGGGGCAGGAGATATGAAAAAGTGTCATCAGGCACAGTGGAGAGAGGGAGGGGAGCAGCTCTGCCTGAGTCCCTTTGCCTTTCTAGTAATGAACTGGGGGGAGGAGAGCAGCCATGCCCATAGAGAATGCTCTGTGTGCCATCTTTGCCACCTGTGCCATGGGTTTGCCATCACTGACCTAATTTCTATATGCCCTGTAGTTATAAGTCTAGGGGCATAATTCAGAAATAACATTTGAGTTAATGTGGTTCCAAAGTATTAGTTATAGGAGAAATCTCATCTGTTTCATTATCCTTTTTTTGTAATTTTGTTTTATTTAAATTTTTTTTGTTGGTTGGGGAGGGCAGAGAGTGGGATACATGCTTGTAAATTCATCTTCATAGGGAAATGCCTGTGTGGAAAGTCCTTTCATCAAAGTAAATCAAATCACTCCTCTGCATCTTATAGACCTATAGGGTTGTTTGGGCCATGGAGAGATTAAATAACTTATCTTAGGTCATGCAGCCCTGGTACATTTGTCAGAGGCAGCACTTAACCCTGAATTTCAAATTTCTACTCCATTTTCTCTCTCCATTAGGTTGTAGTGACATTATGTTTATTTAAGAATGTAGAATTATACTCTTAAGGAGAACAGAATTATAAAACCTGGAAAACACATTTTTCAAAAGAAATGCAAGTAATTTTAATTAAAAAATGAAAACTCATGATTAGTAGTGTTACAAAGAAAACCCAAACCAATTTTACCCAAATATAAGGTAATCTGAGGAAATAGAAGCCAGTCAGAAGGCAGAAGCACTGTGATAGAGAGAGGAGGGAAGTTGGATGCAAACAGATTTGTGAAAAACTCAACAAGAGGAAGTAATTCAGCCTCCTCAGCAGTCACTATTATTTGATTTACATGTTTAGAAGTTTACAAGTGGCTGCCAAGTTACGTCTACTGTCTAAATCCTTAGAGATTGCTTTTCTAGCTTAATTCTACATCATTAGCTATAGCAGAGGAAGCAAGAAAAAAATTTATTAGTGAAATTAAAAGACAAATAAGTCTAAAGCAAGCAGTCTGGAATGGTATGGGAATGCGGTTTTACATCATAAAATGCTTTTCTGGGACAACTTGAGCAACACAAGGGAAGTTTCCCTGTGATCTTCCTGTGGCTCTGTGAAAGCAGAAATAGCTTTGGAATGGTACTAGAAAACTGGTACTTCTGCAAGACAGTGATTAAGGATAAGAAATCAGATCAGTCTGTTTATTATAATCAATGGGAGGCATGGTGAGAATTAGTACATTGAGTGTATCAGTGTAAAAGTAGGAATAGAGGAGCACTCTATGGCACTCCTATTTTGGGTCCCTTTATCTTTCTTCCCTTGTATTGTCACTGTGGCAAAGAGGGATATTCATTGGTGCCTATGTCTATCCAAGTTCAAAGCTTGTGCTGCTTTACTTTGGAGCACATGAAGATCAAACAACAGAATTGTAGGCAGTAGTAATGAAAGCCTTGATTAGATTTAGCTAAGAACCACTTTTTGGAATCACATTGGCTGGACTCACTCTGCATTTTCCAGTGTCTAGAAAATAGATACTTAGGAGAGGATTTAAAAAATATGAAATCTTTCTTCACATCTCTAAATCCCTCTTTGCCTCTACTAAACCTTTGTCAAGGGAAAACCATTGCTCTACAGCTTTGATCTATTCTCCCTCATCTTTTTGGTGACCTTGTTTCATTGATCATTCTTATATTCTCAATGATTCCTTCTCTTTAAACATGCTCATGTCTCCTCATCCTAAGGGTGTAATTACTTTTCCTTTTTTCTTATGCTTCTTCAAATTTTCATCTTATCGTTCCTCTCTGTTATTGCCAGACTTCTTTTTTTTTAATTTTAATTTTAATTTTGAATATTTTCCCATAATTAAATGTTTCATGTGCTTTCCCTCTCCCCCAAACCCCACCACTCTCCATAGCTGATACACAATTCCACTGGGTTTTACATGTATCATTGATTAAGACCTAATTCCATATTATCGATAGTTGGACTAGAGTTATCATTTAATGTCTACATCCCCAAGAATATTCTCATTAGGCCACGTGATCAAGCAGTTGTTTTTCTACTTTGTTTCTACTCCCACAGTTCTTCCTCTGAGGGTGTCTAGTTTTCTTTCTCATAAGTCCCTCAGCCTTACTCTGGATCCTTGCATTGCTGCTAGTAGAGAAGTCTGTTATGTTCGATTGTACCACAGTGCATTAGTCTCTGTGTACAAAGTTGTCCTGAATCTTTTCCTTTCAGTCTGCATCAATTCCTGGAAGTTATTCCAGTTCACATGGAATTCTTGCATTTCACTATTCCTTTGAGCACAATAGTATTCCATCACCAGCAGATACCACAATTTGTTTAGCCATTCCCCAAATCAAAGGACATTCCCTCATTTTCCAATTTTTTACCACCACAAAGAGCGTGGCTGTAAATAATTTTATACAAGTCTTTTCCCGTATTATCTCTTTGAAGTATAAACCAAGCAGTGCTATGGATGGATCAAAAGGCAGATTGTCTTTTAGAACCTTTTGAGCATAGTTCCAAATTGTCATCCAGAATGGTTCGATCAATTCACAACTCCACTAGCAATGCATTAATGTCCCAATTTTGCCACATCCCCTCCAACATTCACCACTTTCCTTTGCTGTCATGTTAGCTAATCTGCTAGGTGTGAGGTGGTACCTCAGAGTTGTTTTGATTTGCATTTCTCTAATTATAAGAGATTTAGAACATTTTTTCATGTGTTTGTTGATAGTTTTGATTTCTTTATCTGAAAACTGCCTATTTATGTCCCTTGCCCATTTATTAGTTGGGGAATGGCTTGATTTTTTTGTACAATTGATTTAGCTCCTTATAAATTTGAGTAATTAGACCTTTGTCCCAGTTTTTTGTTATAAAGATTTTCCCCAATTTATTGCTTCCTTTCTAATTTTAGCAGCATTGGTTTTTTTTTGTACATAAACTTTTTAGTTTAATGTAGTCAAAATTATATATTTTACATTTTGTAATTTTTTTCTAACTCTTGCTTGGTTTAAAAATCTTTACTTTCCCAGAGATCTGACAAGTATACTGTTCTGTGCTCACCTAATTTACTTATAGTTTCTTCCTTTATACTCAAGTCATTCACCCATTCTGAATTTATCTTGGTATAGGGTATGAGATATTGATCTAGACCCAATCTCTCCCATATTGTTTTCCAGTTTTCTCAGCAGTTTTTGTCCCAAAAGCTGGGTTCTTTGGGTTTATCATAGAGTGTCTTGCTGAGGTTGCTTACTCCAAGTCTGTTCCACTGATCCTCCCTTCTGTCTCTTTTCCAGTACCATATTGTTTTGATGACTACTGCTTTATAGTACAGTTTAAAATCTGGTACTGCTAGGCCCCCTTCCTTCATATTTTTTTCTTTATTTCCCTTGATATATTCTTGATCTTTTGTTCTTCCAAATGAACTTTGTTATAATTTTTTTTAATTCAGTAAAAAAGTTTTTTGGTAGTTTGATAGGTATGGCACTAAATAGGTAAATTAATTTAGGTAGAATGGTCTTTTTTATTATGTTAGCTCATCCTACCCATGAGCAACCAATGGCTTTCCAATTGTTTAGATTCAGTTTTATTTGTTTGGAAAGTGTTTTGTAGTTGTTTTCGTATAATTGCTGTGTTTGTTTTGGTAGATAGATTCCCAAGTATTTTATATTGTCTAGGGTGATTTTAAATGGTGTTTCTCTTTCTACTTCTTGCTGCTCTAATGTGTTGGAAATGTATAGAAATGCTGATGATTTATGTACATTTATTTTGTATCCTGCAACTTTGCTAAAGTTGTTGATTATTTCCACTAACTTTTTAGTTGATTCTCTAGGATTTTTTAAGTAGACCATCATATCACCTGCAAAGAGTGATAGCTTGGTCTCCTCATCGCCTATTTTAATACCTTCAATTTCTTTTTCTTCTTTAATTGCTACTGCTAGTGTTTCTAGTAAATAGAGGTGACAATGGCCATCCCTGTTTCACTCCTGATCTTATCAGGAAGGCTTCTAATTTATTCCCATTGCAGATGATGTTTGTTCATGGTTTTAGATATATACCATTTATTATTTTTAGGAAAGGCCCTTCTATTCCTAAACTTTCTAGTGTTTTCTGTAGTAATGGGTGTTGTATTTTGCCAAAGGCTTTTTCAGCAACTGTTGAGAGAATCATGTGATTTTTGTTGGTTTGCTTGTTGATATGGTCAATTATGTGAATGGTTTTCCTAATATTGAACCATCCTTGCATTCCTGGTATAAATCCCACCTGATCATAATGAATAACCCTCGTGATCACTTGCTGGAGTCTTTTTGCTAGTATTCTGTTTAAGATTTTTGCATCTATGTTCATTAAGGAGATTGGTCTATAGTTTCCTTTCTCTGATTTTGTTCTACCTGGCTTTGGGATCAGTACCATATTTGTGTCATAAAAGGAGTTTACTAGAACTAGAAATTATGTCAAATAATTTGTGTCATAAAAGGAGTTTACTAGAACTAGAAATTATGTCAAATAATTTGGGATTAGTTTGTTTTTTGAAGGTTTGATAGAATTCACTTGTGAATCCATCTGGTCCTGGGGATTTTTCTTAGGGAGTTCTTTGATGGCTTGTTCAATTTCTTTTTCTCATATGGGATTATTTAAATATTATACTTCTTCTGCTGTTAATCTAGCCAGTTTATACTTTTGTAAATATTTATCCATATCACCTAGATTGCTATATTTATTGCCATATAATTGGGCAAAATAGATTTTAATGATGGCTTTGATTTCCTCTTCATTAGAGGTGAGGTCTCCTTTTCATCTTTGATACTGATGATTTGGTTTTCTTCTTTCCTTTTTTAATTAGATTGACCAGTACTTTGTCAATTTTATTTATTTTTTCAAATTACTAGCATCTAGTCTTATTTATTAATTCAATAGTTCTTTTATTTTCAAGTTTATTGATTTCTCCTTTAATTTTTATAATCTCTAATTTGGTCTTTAGCAGGGGATTTTTAATTTGTTCCCTTTCTAGTTTTTTTATTTGCATACCCAGTTCATTGATCTTTGCTCTCCCTAGTTTTTTAATACATATGTACTCAAGGATATAAATTTACCCCTGAGTACTGCTTTAGCTGTGTCCCACAGATTTTGGTAGGATGTCTCATCATTGTCACTCTCATCAATGAAAGTATT
This sequence comes from Gracilinanus agilis, assembly GCF_016433145.1. Lineage (NCBI taxonomy): Eukaryota > Metazoa > Chordata > Mammalia > Didelphimorphia > Didelphidae > Gracilinanus > Gracilinanus agilis. Next base: position 318,662,537 of record NC_058130.1, on the reverse strand, counting down.
AATTGTTTCTATGATTTGTTCTTTAACTAACTGATCTTGGAGAGTATTATTATTTAATTTTCAATTCATTTTTTATGTGCTTGCCCATGTGCCCTTAGTAATTATTATTTTTATTGCATTAGGATCTGAAAAGGTTACATTTATTATTTCTGCTCCTTTGCATTTGTTTGCCATGTTTCTATGCCCTAGTACATGGTCAATCTTTGAAAATGTGCCTTGTGCAGCTGAAAAGAAGGTGTATTCTTTTTGTCCCTATTTATTTTTATCCACATATCTATTAACTCTAATTTTTCTAGGATTTCATTCTCCTCTCTTATCTCTTTCTTATTCATGTTTTGGTTTCATTTTTCTAGATCTGATAGAAGAAGATTTAGGTCTCCCACTAGTAAAGTTTTACTATCTATTTCTTCCTTGAGCTCTGCCAGTTTCTCCTTTAGAAATTTGGCTGCTATACCATTTGGTGCATACATGTTGAATACTGTTATTTCCTCATTGTCTATATTGCCTTTTATCAGGATGTAATTACCTTCCCTATATCTTTTAATCAAATCTAATTTTATTTTGGCTTTGTCAAAAATCATGTTTGCAACTCCTGCCTTCTTTTTCTCAGTTGAAAACCAATAGATTTTGCTCCAGCCTTTTATTTTTAATCTATGCATGTCTATCTGCCTCATGTGTGTTTCTTGTAGACAACATATGGTAGGCTTTTGGTTTCTAATCCTCTCTGCTATTTGCTTCTGTTTTATGGGCAAGTTCATCCCATTCACATTCAGAATTATAATTATCAGCTGTGTATTCCTCAACATTTTGATATCCTCTTCTAGTTCTGACCCTTCTTCTTGAGCTATATCCTTTTAAACCAGTGGTTTGTTTTAAATTAGTCCTCCTTATCTCCTCTTTTAATTTACTTCCCTTTCTACCTCCTCCCTTTTTGTTCCCCTCTTATTATTTTTTAAGGCCTAATGAATTCCCTCCCCCCTTCTCTTCCCCTCCCTTTTTGAATTCCCCACCACACTGTCCCCTTGGTTTATCCCTTCTGACTTTTTGTAGGGTAAGATAGAATTTGATAACCAAATGGATCCAGCTACTCTTCCCTCTCAGGATTAATTCTGCTGAGAGTAAGGTTTAAGTATTTCCTTTGAATGCTCTCTTCCTCTCCTTCTTATAATAGTATTCATCTCCTCCCCTTTGTGTGGTATAGATTATCCTATTTTTCTTATTCCTTCAAGTTTCTCTTGGTGCCATCTTTTTTCCAGACTCTAAAAATAATTTTATTCAATGTCCTGGGAATGCAAAGACTAAAACAAAATGGCCTCTATCATTTAAGATGCATTTATTTTACTGGCAATACAACACTTAAACTAGATAAGTAAAGAGAATATAATTTGAAGGAGGAGAGAGCCCTAAAAACTCTAGGTTTCTGAAAAGGTTTTCTCTTGGAGGTAGTACCTGATTTGACTCTTACAGGAAGTTAAGGAATCTAAGAGGTGGAGGGGAGGAGGAATACATTGCATGAGTGGGGGAGTAACCTTTGCAAAGGCAAAGAGGTAGTAGATGTGATGCCAACTTAGAAGAAGAAGTAAGAAGTCCAGTTTGATTGGAAGATAGACATACAAATGAAATATAAACTAACATAAATATAAATAATAATACGATTAATATATAATGTCCTGAAAGCTAGATTGGAATCAGACTGTGAAGTGATGATCAGAGAAGCTGACATTAGGCAATAAGGAGCCACTGAAGATACTTTTTTCCCTAAAGAACTTATTTTACTTAAGACCTCTTTAAAAAAATACTTCTGTCACTTCTCTGAATCTTTACTCCCTCTTTCTATAGAAACCCTTCCTTGTAACAAAATATAGTAAAAGAAAACAAATCACATTGTCATTGAGCAAAGGGTGCTTTCTATACCTCTGCTCTGCCTAGAGGCTGAAGGCATGCTTCATAGTCATTCCTTTGAAGTCACAATTAATTATTGTTTTGAATAAAGTTCTGAAGTCTTTAAATTTTATTTTCCTCTGTTTTTGTCATCATAGAAACCGTCCTAATGGTTTTGCCAAGAGGCAAAAATTTATTTGAATTCTTCATATTTTCTTTTCTTACAGTGAAAATAACATCCAGTTTTATTCATAGACTACAATTATTTGACCATTCCACAACCGATGGTTACCTCCTTTCCATTTTGTTCTTTGTTATTTTAAAATTACAACTATAAATATTTTTTGCATATTTGGTACCATCTTTCATTTCTTTGAAGTATATGTCCAATGCAGCAGAATATTCTTGAAGAGGGTTAAACTTGTGCTTCAAATTTTTGATTTTGGCAGTTTTATCAGAGCTGTATTAGAGAAAAGAGACTAGAAGGCAAGGCACCTTTAGGAGGCTATTATAATAGTCTAGCAAGAAGTGATGATGATCTTACCTAAGTGGTGGCCATGTAAGTGATGAGAAGGGGATGGAATCAAAAGATATTGTGGAGATACAATATAATTAAATATGAAGAAGGATTGTTAAGGGATATTGAAAAGTCAGAGATGATTCTGAGGTTGGAAATCTGCAGGGCTGGAAGGAAATAGGTGTCATGAAAAGGAATGGGGAAGTTTGGAAGAGAGACACATTTAGGGGAGAAGATACTGAGTTACATTTTGGGCATAAGTTAAGAATTATTTATGACATCCAACTGAAAATTTCTAGAAGATATACATAACTAAATGTCAAGAAAATAACTAATCAGGGTTCTTTAGATTTGAGAATCTGTAGTTGATACTATTGGTCATTTCTCATTTCTTCATTCTTTCTCTTTCTCTGAGTCCTGTGACACTAAAGATTCACAGTTCTTCTCTCCTGCTCCTATACAGTCTTCTTCACATTTTCTTCATTCAGACTGATTCAATTCAACAAGCATTTAAGCCATTAACGTGTACCAAGCACCATGTCCATTAGAATGTAATCTTCTTGGGGGCAGGAAATTTTTTTGCCTCAGTATCCTCAGCCTTAGCACAGTGCCTGTAACATAGTAAATGCTGGATAAATGTTTATGGTAACTTTGTTAGGTGGTAGGATACAAAGATGAAAAGGTCATACTCCTTGACTCTGTTATGAGGAATTTATATTCTACTCATTCTTCTCCTATCCGCTTAAATTTTGGTATCTTCAAGGTTTTTTTCATTGACTCTTTCCTTTTCTCTCTGTTTCCATGGTTTCAGTCAGGTTTTCATTGAATTCCAATTCTATGCCTTCATACACAACCTCTCTTCAAGTGTGGTCCTTTGTTTCTAAAATGTCCTGGGTTCATCTATCTAGATGTCTACCCATCACTTCAAACTCAGTATTTCCAAAATGATTTCATCTTCCCCTCCCCAAATGTCTTTATACCAATTTCATTATTATTGTTAATGATGCCACCTTAACTGTCCTTCAAGTTCAAAACTTCAGTCATATTTGATTCTTTTGTCTTACTTTCATATTCATCCAGTTGCTAAGCCTTATTATATTCTACTTCTGCAGTACCTCTTTTACCTATTCCCTCCTTTCTTTTTTCCACTTTTAAGAGTTTAAGCCTTCATCATCTTCTAACTGTTCTTTTTTTACTTCCAGTCTGTCTTCAGGATTACATCCTTTATACAAATGACTGTATTTTCTTCCTAAAATATAGCTCCAATTCATTCCTTCATTCTAAAACTTGCAGTGCTCCCTATTGCCACCAAAATTCTTTAGCATTCAAAACTTGCTAAAATCTCCCTGTAAGGAGCCTTTTCAGATATATTATCTTACAATACTGTTATGCTTTATATATTCTGTTTCAGGAAGACTGTTCTAATCACTTTCTACACATTTTATCCATGCCTGTACAGAATACTCCTCTTTTCCTTAAAATCCCAACACAGGTGCAATCTCTTCCATGATACCTTCTCTATTCCCCTCTGCTCAGCTGAGTCTCTTCCTGTTCAAATTTATCATTGCATTTTGTTCATGAGAAATATCTATATCTATTTATTCATTTAACTCAACTGTGAAGTGACAAGTAGGGGATTGACTGTTCTCCTCCCTCCTTCCTATGGATAGATATATAGATCCTTAAAAATATCTGTCTACTACATATGTGTGTGTGCATATTCACACCCCTCTTTCCCATTAGGTTGTAAAGGTCTTGAGGGAAGGGACTATATCATCCTTCATTTCTGTTTCCCCAGCATGTAATTGGTGAAACAGAGAGAGTCATCCTCACCTTCAAGGACTTTTTAATCCAAATGAGAGAAACAAGACTACAGAAAGACAGTATGTGCTCAAATCCTCAATTGTGTGATATAGCCTCTAAGTATGTAGATATAGATTAAGCCAATTAGAGCCAATATGGGAACTGCTTAAATCATACAAATTTCTACCACTTGAAAAATTCGGCTTGTAAAAATGGAATTTTTTTCAAGACCTTTTTGTTTTTCCTTCACCTCTGTCACTAACAAAATTCTTTTCTATTTCTTTGTGAGGCTGTCATAGTATCCCCAATACATTGTAAACAAGGGCCATTAAGAGACACTGACATTTCCTTTTTTCTACCCAAGCCCACCATATTGCTTTGGATATAAACATAGAACGTGCTGTTGTTTATAAGGAGCCTGGGTTTTAATTCCAGAAGTACTTGGATAGCAAGAACCTTGACATGGTAGCAAAAAGAACTTTTATTGAATGGAACTATTCTCAAGTTTCCGGCAACTTGGCATAAGCAGGATAGGTGGGAAAGTGCTAATAGAGATAGTTGAAAAAATGGTGACCTAGAGAAGAATCTTCCAATATCACTGATTGGATCTAAGAAAGGCTTCAAGATTTCCTTTTACGTGGATCACCACAGGTAGATAATCTTGACAATCAGGTTTGCCTGCAGCTTGTCATTACAAATAAAGGAGTTCCACTGGCCTACTGAGTTTAAGTTACTTTAACTACCTAGATGTGCAGGTAGTGATAGTTCAATTGTTACCACTGTAGTTATAGCCAAGTTTCTCTTTATTCATTGTGCCTCTCTATATAAAGTCTTCTCCAAATTCCCTCTTTAGATAGGAAGGTTTAATAAATGTCTATTCAATTGATTTGGATGGTGGAGTTATGAATGGGAGTTTGGGTTGAATATAAGAAATTTCACTGAGGGAGAATAATTATGGTAAAGTGATAGGTCTAGATTTTGGCAACCACAGGGCACACAATCAAGACGGAAATTTAAAGAAAGGTAGAAAGTAATCAAGCTTTTGGAACTTTTGAAATAAAGGAGCAAACATGGGGTAAGATGAATGTGAGCAACATTCTTAAAGTTTTTTTTCCCTTTTGCTTGGTATCACCTCTGTACCCTTCCTAGGGCTATTACTAAACAAACACTTATAAATATTACATAATAATTAGAACAGAATGAAATGAGTTAAGTACACAAATAATAAAAGCACTTTAAATAGTAGTAGCAATAGCCACCTCATTGTGCCAGTACCATAAAGAAAATTCTTAATAAATCAGGATTTGAAGAAATCTCCGGTTATTCAACTCTAAGGATTCTCCTGTTCTTCTCTGGAAGCCAAGTCTTTTCTAGATTAAGTTACTTTTATAATCACTTCTTGAAAGAGGATAGATTTTAATGACCTGACTTTTTAAATGGCCTCACTCTTCTGTCAATAATGCCTTCTGAAATTTGACAGTTTTGTTGGCTTTGATTCTAACTGTAGGATTTAAAATGTAGAGTTCTGAAGGTTGACTTTGTATGGGACTATTTTCTCTTTATTTGGTGATACTTCATTATTCCATCTCACTTTTAAAGGTAGACAGGAGTTTACATTACATTTTAACAGTAAAAAATGGGAGAGTAGAAGCCATTTTTAGTTGATGATTGAAGAAACTCAGTTGCTTGGATTCAATTTCAGCTAAAAGCCCCCCCAAAAACAGATTGTAAAATTTTGCCAGAGACCACTAGGCTGATAGTAACTTGATATTTCCACCTAGCTTAATTAAATGTGGGCACTGATAATTGTATTAGGGGAAAAAATATTAAATGCCTGAGCTGAGGTTTCAGGAAGATTTGTACTTGCTCATTATTTCTGGCTTATTCAATTGGGGAAAAATACCAAGTAAGAATGAAACACCAGTGACCTGTATGGCCGGAAACGATGACCGTGCTAAGTCTACTTTCTTGTGGTAAATAGCCCAATTATTTCATTATTAATGATATTGGTTAAGCACTCATTAAGTGTGCCATCATTTAATGGGTTAGTGTCACTTGTAAACCTCCATTAGGAGTCATACTGTGGGGTTTTGTTTTTTGCAATCTTGTACTTTTCCATACATGCTCATCTAGTCACACTGCCCATTATCCTAACAATTGGGAAACTTTTCAAGAGTAGTGGACTTTGGACAGTAGTTCACTGCAGGGGATGGAGATTGAGTAAATTTTACAGGGAAGGCATGCTTAGAATTTGGAAATAGGGTTTGAATGGCATTACATAGGCCTCCTAAAGAGGCAGTGTTAATGAAACTGTAGTTGATAATATAAGATAGAGGAGGAAAATGGAACTGCATAGGAAAAAATGGGAAAATTTTCTGATTCCCTTTTTGAAATTAGTAACAGAGCATCAAATCATTAGAAATTCTGAAATTGAAGCATTAAGTAAAATGTATTTATGTTAAATACCAAAGGAAGTTGAAGCTTTTTTGTACTTTTTACCCTACTAATCAGCTATTTTCTACATTTCTATTTTTTTCTTAGCTTTATATCTGTGATCATTATCATAATTTTGTTGTTGTTATGATTATCATATCAAAAGAAAGTTTTTTTCTCTTTCCCAAGAATAATCTTTCCAAACCTTTACATCTGACTCTTTTTAGTGCATTTTTGAAATATAGACTGCTGGTAATTAGACTTCATCTTGTATCTTCCTGGTTTTTTTAAATGTTTTTTAAAGATGAAAGCTCTGTTGAATGGGAAAACTGCACAGTTGGCCAGAGGGAGCTCGGAATTCATTATTTACCTGCTTAGACATGCCAAAGATCCTTGCTATGTTAGAACCTTGACATCTGGATAGAAACGTGCACCTTATTTTTCATATTTTTATTTTTCTAAAAGGACTAAAGGGTGGGGATTAAAATCTTGGCAGATGAAAAACCATAAACCACAAAGAGGTGCCTAGATCTTTTGTCATGATTAACAAGAATCTAATACATACTAAATAGTACATGATATATTAAAATGTTTTCATCTGAAGCCATAGAATGTTTGTGATTTTATAAATTATTCTTACATTAAGATAATTAAAATTAAATTTCTTACTTTGCAAAATGGTCTATAATTTTCTTTTATTCATTAACTACCTTCTGGCAATTAGAACTACCATGTTTTAAAAATTATGATAATAGTGTTTTAGTTGTTATATAGTTTCCATTAATAATAGTTTCCATGAAAGCAAAAGTTCAAGAAGAAATCAAATCACCATTTTGAACATTAGAGGCTTTGGAACCACTATCCTAATGACATTTTTTCATAAGATAATAGTGACCCTGATCATTTCTGAAGATCATTGAACTTATTTCATTCTTCAGTAGAAAAAAATATAAACAATTTTATGTTCTCTGTGAGAAATATCTAAGTCCATATCAATAGGTCCTTGGTTGAAGGCATAGCATGTTACCAAAAAAAAGCAACTATTTTGTTTTTGAGAACCAGGGTGAAGATTATATAGTGACTTATCTTAACAGTTTTTATTTGATATAACTTTAAATTTTATGGAAGTAAAACTGTATTTTCTCTACTAGTATTTAGCACAAAGTTCTGAAGAGTAGGTTCTTAATAAATATTGTTCTCCCTTTCCTATCTCCTGTCAACTTAAAAACTATACTGTTGATATAAGTTCTTTATTTTATAAACCATATCAACACTAAATAAATTATATAATGAAATTTTGTACAAGAAAGTGATTTTTTCCCTAATTTCTAATTTCTATTGACATTTTCTCTGATTTCTTTTTAGGAAAATGCATTTCTTTAGAGACTTTATTTTAGAAAAGATTTGCTTGAGATCATGCTTAAAAGATTGTCCTATTTTGACACTATAAGCACGACTAATTAACAAAATGACTTCTTTAACCCTTCTATATTATTTAGAAACATGTCATTCTTTCAATTTAGTTGATAGTATTACTGTATAGATATGGGTGAAAAGACTCAACTACTTGTGCTCCTCTACTTGATACAGTACCTGGCACATAGTAGGTGCTAAATAAATATTTAGTGACTTACTCTTTATATAAAAATGTCCTCTGTTTTATTACTATGGTCTTTTTAAAGAAACTACCATTGGAATTGTCTCTGATGCCTCTGGCTTAGTGCCTGCCCTATAACTTGTCTTAAATCCACTCCATTTCTAATTGTCTAGAAATCAATCGTTGCCACCAAATTCTTCCTCTGAAAGTTACAAAGGGCAAAGTGGCAGCCATTTGCTACTCTTTTTTTTTTTTTTTGAACTTGGCATTTACATCTTGTCTGATAAGTTGTTCCTGGAGTAGGATTCAATATCAGCCTCCAACTCTGTTGTTCAGTTTAATATGTGGTTATGTGTAGGCTTTTTATTCACACTTATTCGAAATCCTTACAATTATATGGTCATATAAATTTTATCTAAAAAGGATGTTGGAGGTTATCTAGTGCAAATATATCCTTTTTCAGAGGAGGAGACAGGAGACTAGAGAGGTAGTGACTTGTCTCATGGGACACAGTTCTCAAGTTGCAAAACTGGGTTTCAAATCCAGTACTTATTCCCACTACCTCATTTTCTTCCTAGTACCAATGAATATTTATTGGCTCTTCCAAACAAGCCACAAATCATCTTTCTCAGCAGTACCTTTGCATGTACACATCAAGAATAGGGTGATTTATATGCAGCAATTACCAGGTAACTGATTTAGAGACTTCTGGTGTAGGCCATCAGCCCTATATGCTAGTGAAGTTGATTGTCTTCGATAGGATGAGCTTTGAATAGTTCTGAAAGATCATATTCATTCCATCAATCTCAGCTATGGACTTTCTCTGGTGCCTGAGTTAGTGTCTTTGCTTTAATCTTCCCCCAAACTCCTGTTCTGCTGGGAAGTTTAGAACTTAGATATCAAATAGTTATGTGTGAGCCGTATCTACAGGTTTGAGGAAAAAAGGTGGGAGGGGCTCATATTTCCCCATTTCATTCATTTTCATGTTGCTTTGAATTTATTTCTTAAATTGCTTAGCTCAGGCCCTCTTGCACTGGGACATGGGACCAATGTATTTTGATAGGACTTTGAAGGGATGTTTAGAAGTTTGAACTTTTGTAATAGAGATTAGGAGGAGATAGGTTCCTTTTTTAAAATAATGTGTTATTTTTTCTTCAATTCTGTGAAAAAAACAATATTAGACATTTTAAAAAAAGTTTAAGCTAAATCGTCACCTTAACTCCTTTCCCAACTCCCTGAGATAGCAAGCAATATAACATGGATTTTACACATGTAATATAGTAAAAAATGTTTCGAAATTGATCATTTTGTGAAAGAGAACTCAAACAAACAAAAATGAAGAAATAAAGTGAAATGTAGCATGTCTCAGTCTCCATTAGCTCTTTTTCTGGAGTCAGATGACATTTTTCATCATTGGTCCTTAAGGACTGTTTTGGATCACTGTATTGCTAAGAATAGCTAAGTCATTCATAAATGTCCATCATGTAATATTATTATTACTATATTCTGTGTTCTCCAGGGCAGCTGAGTGGCTCAGTGGATTGAGAGCCAGGCCTAGAGACTGGAGGTCCTAGGTTCAAGTCCGGCCTCGGACACTTCCAGCTGTGTGACCTTGGGCAAGTCACTTGACCCCTACTGCCCACCCTTACCACTCCTGGGCCTAGGACGGTCCGGTCCCTAGCCCGGATGAAAAAAGGAGGAGGGTTGGGCATGGGGCTAGCAACCCCACCCTGTAAAAACTACATCTGCTAAAGAAACTGCAACCTAAAGTAGGGGCAGCTGGGCTAGCTCAGTGGATTGAGAGCCAGGCCTAGAGACGAAAGGTCCTAGGTTCAAGTCCGGGCTCAGACACTTCCCAGCTGGGTGACCCTGAGCGACTGTGTGTCCCATTGCCTACTGGTTGTGGCCCTATGCTCCTAGAATGGAGTCCCAGGATAAAATTAAAAAAAAATGTTCTCCTGGTGATGTGAGCAGAACATCTTTTCTTTTTTTTTTTTTGAATTTTTAAAAATTTATTTACTTAATTTAATTAGAATATTTTTCCATGATTACATGAATCATGTTCTTTCTCTTCCCTTTTCCCTTCTCCCTCCAGGAGCCGATGAGCAATTCCACTGGGTTTTACATGTATCATTGTTCAAAACCTATTTCCATATTATTAATATTTGCAATAGAGTGATCATTTAGCATCTACATCCCCAGTCATAGATCCATGTAATCAATCATATGTTTTTCTTCTGTGTTTCTACTCCCACAGTTCTTTCTCTGAATGTGGATAGCGTTATTTCTCATAAGTCCCTCAGAATTGTCCTGGATCATTGCATTGCTGCTAGTAGAGAGGTCCATTACATTCGATTGTGCCACAGTATATCAGTCTTTGTGTACAATGCAGAACATCTTTTCTTATAGCACAGTAGTATTCCATTACAATCATATTCCATATCTCACTCAGCCATTCCCCAATTGATGGACATCCCCTCAATTTCCAATTCTTTGCTGCCACAAAACGAGTGGCTACAAATATTTTTGTACAAACATAATAAGAGGAAATGCATTTCTTTGACAGGAGCCAAGCATAGAAATATTGAGTTTATCCTGCTATACCTATCTTGCAGATGGCATGAAGTACCATAGACTTGTTAGTTAATGCTATTGTTTTTGAAGATGACAGTAATGGTGGTAGATTTCTGCTTCTAATTGTACACTGAGAGTTTCTGTGATTCATTTATTAAGTTCCTTTGATGATGGACAGGGTAGGCTTCAGTGAGAAATAGAGTTTTTTTGTCTGTCTCTAAAAACTTACTTGAATTGGCAAGGACAGACTCAATATGAGCTGCAAGGTTATAAATGTTCCTAAATGTATTCATTTTGGGGCAGCTGGGTAGCTCAGTGTATTGAGAGCCAGGCCTAGAGATGGGAGGTCCTAGATTCAAATCTGGCCTGAGACACTTCCCAGCTGTGTGACCCTGGGCAAGTTACTTAATCCCCATTGCTTAGCCCTTAACACTCTTCTGCCTTGGAGCCGATACACAGTATTGACTCCAAGATGGAAGGTAAGGGTTCTAAGCTAAACAAATAAATAAATAAATAAATGTATTCATTTTGACATTTTACCTCCTCTTCCTTTCTCTCCCTTCATTTTTCATACTCATAGATAACATTCACATAAAGACATTTAAAGATGTTAAATGTCTGAGAGGCAATGTCCATAAGAACTAGAGAGCCAGCCTTGGAATGGGAAAGATCTAAGTTATAATCCCATCTCTTATACATACTGGCTGTGCAACCTTTGTCACACATTTAATTGCAGTAACTCTTTAAGATTAAAAGTTGCAGATCATTTGCTGATCTACATTGGTAGAAGGAAGTTCTTCATGAGGAATTTCCTATAGGTGTGAAATCATGGATCAAGTAAAAGAAATGGCCAATGCTTCTTTCCTTTAGTTGTAAAATTCACAATGGCATTTTTGTACTGTAAGCCAATGTGATAGTGATTATCAAAATTTTAGAGAGCTACAATATCTAGATACTTGTATTAATTTTTCAAGGATAGGATATTTAAATTTCCACAGTGAAAAAATTGTGGAAATGATCATTCATTTGAAAAGTATGAATTGAGAGATGTGGAGAAAGCTATGTACCACATAATATTTTCCCCATTGACCTACTTACTGATGATAACATTCTATCCACAGCATACCTGTCCTCTGTGTTCAGCATTGTCTTCTTGGGATTTTTACAAGGAATGTATTGTCATTAATGCCTTTATATTAATTATTTGTGTCATATTTCTTTCACCAGGAAAGTGATACTAGCTGGAGGCATTATGTGACCATGGGGAGGAAATAAAACATTGTGGTACCCTAGAAAAAACACTAGCATCTGGAGTTAAAGAATCTTGGTTCAAATCCTGTCTTTCACATTTCTTGCCTGTGTAACCAACTTCACTTAACTTTCTTGGTCTGCAGTTTCCTAAAAATGAGAGTCTTGGACTAAATGTCTTTTATGGTCCCTTCCAGTTTGAATCTTTTATCCTATGGTAAACTATGGAAATAGTGTAGAAAGGAATGAGGAGGACACTTGTCAAACTTCACTGGCTTAAAAGTATGTAGGGCATGCCTTGCCAGAAGATTTGAAAGCACTAAGGCCCGGTTAATTAAAATCACTTTTCTTTGATGCATAATCTCTTCTGAGAACTTCACTTGAACCAATATAATGTGCACCTCATTTTCCTTGATAAAGTAAAGCTTGTAGAAACTTATCTGGGATGTTTAAAAAACAATTTGAATTCATTAATTTTGAAACAGACCAAGAAAACTCTCCCTGTAGAAATTTGCCCGCAAGAGAAAAAAGGGATTTAGTTCAGGGTTTCAGAATGAAGGGAACATGGAAAGTAGTTTTAGAATCTAAGCAATTGTGGGCAGAGGTGTTAGCTATTGAGTTTGAGGGGTTTCCCCCCTCACTATGATTTAGTGTAACAGTGATCACGGGTGCCAGCATTCTAGGCATAGAGTTTCTGCCCAGCATGGGTATGATTTCTTGGTGTCTAATAGGGAATTTGGTCTGATAGGGACATTAGCCACAAATTCTAATTCAGGAAATTGTCTTCACCCTACCTGTACTTTTTTATGCAAAATTTGTATTGGCTTATTCCAAAAACCTTAATTTAAAGCCTCACTTAAAGACATAGTGATTTTATTTTTCCACTCTCCAGCTATAATTTCTTTCTGAAGAAATTATATGTATCATATATTATATATTACATATATAATATATATTATATATAT
>NC_058130.1:318622306-318649019 GCF_016433145.1 Gracilinanus agilis | reverse complement strand
TATAAATATTTATACACATATACATATACATATATATATAAATATTTATACATATATACATTTAATAATAGCAACTGCCCCTCAGGGTTGCTGGGATGATCAAATGAGATAATATATGTTAAGTGCTTTGCAAAATCTTAAAGCACTATGTGTAAATGCTATAATAATTATTGTTAATAGCTAGACTTATATAGCTTTAAGGGGTTTGCAAAATATTTTACCAATGTTACCTCATTTGATTCACAAAATAACCCTGGGAGGTAGTTGCTGTTAAGATTCCCATTTACATACAAGGGAATGAGAGGTGGACAGAGGTTTAGAGACCCATCCAGGATCTCTTTCCCTCTCCCTCTCTCTCCTTCTTTCCTTTTCTTTCTCCCTCTCTGTCTCTCTGTCTCTTTCTTCCTCCCTCTCCCCTCTCTCCCTTTCCCTCTCTCTCTCTCCCACACACATACACATTCCCTTTGTCACTCTCTCACACACACATGCATGTGTGAACACATATGCATATATAGATCTAAGAGGTATGAAAGGCAAGATGGCTCAGGTTTTCCTGACTCCAGGTCCAAAACCTTATCCATGTGCCTTCAAGCTGCCACTGGAACTAATAGAATGGAAAGGAGGAAGTAATATGATCTATGATCAGATGCACTTTAGGAATATTAATTTGGCAGCTGCCCAAGAGGATGCAGAGAGATTGTAAGTAGAAGCATCAAATAGGTAAAAGAGTTGCAAGTGGGGCATGGATGATGATTCAGCAAATGAGACTAAGACGGAGTTTTGAGACACATAAGAGGAGAACTAGGAGGGATTAACTTCCTTGACATGCAGAGAGAAGAACATATTCAATAGGAAGGAGTAATCAATGTCATCAAATGCTACACTGAGGTCAAGAAAGATGAACTGTTAGAAAAGGAAAAAGACCCAGTTCCATTGAGAGGAGCTTCAAGCAGCTTCCTACTCTATATTTCTTCTCTTCCCTCTTTACTTGACCCCAGAATTCTTATCTTGGTGATGTAAAAATAGCAAGAGTTCCAATAACTACCAGATATTGTTTTCAAATGACACAATAATAGGGATGGAAGGGACATGAGAGATTAGAGAGCTTAGTTGTCCCCAGTTTTTTCACATATGAAAGCCCTGGTGTCAGAGAAGTTATGCTGTTGAGATTCATTATCATGAAAATATACAATTACAAATAGCTAACATGGCTTCAATAAGTATTTTAAATGGATCTGTATGTTATTCATCATGATAGCATCTGCATATGTAGCTTTAAAATCCATTTTTCCTCCCATATATTTTGATGGCATTACATAAAATCAAAATGACAATGCTCATTATACACTGACATTCTCAGCGGTCCCCCTTAGGGGTACCACTGATCTAATCCAATTCCCCAGATATATAGATGAGAAAATGAAGCCTACTGAAGGTATGATTTGCCTATGTTTACACAGTTAATGACTCAGTTAGTACATGACCTAGATCTCCTGAATTCCATACTATTTTACTCTCTTACAGTAGCCTCCTCCACATTGGCTATAAAGGAGAGTAATTAAGTATACATAGCTTACGTGTCAGAGCAATTTTTTTATAATTAATATTTCATTACAATTCCAAACTTTCTTCATGTCTATTCAATCCTCATTCATCATCATTTGTTCTTCATATGGCTAAAAATGGAACTATGGAAGATGACTTGGAGAAAGGCTCAATATCAGCCAACATTAACACTACAATAGAGAGGACTCAATTGAAATCCAGCAAACTTTATTAAATACCAAAGATATTTAAAATGTCATGTAAGAGAAAACAAAAGACACAAGTTTCCATAACTTATGGGGATAGAAGAATGCATATAAATAGATAAATATATACATGATAACCTGATGAGAAGGGAGTAAGCATTATTAACTAAAGGGATCAGGAAATGCTTCCCAAAGGAGGAGACCATACACATAACATATAAGCTTAGCCTTGAAAAAAGCTAAGCATTCTCTGAGGAAGAGACAAGCAAGCAGTGCATTCTGGGCAAAGGGGATAGACTGCACAAAGAGATGAGTGGATTGCTGAGTCTGGGAAGATAATTTTGATTTGAATGTGCTTAATTAATATTGCCTACTGGACATCCAGGTGGAGACTTCATATCTAAAGCCAGACTAACACAAAAGCATGTATTTCATCAAAGCTAAAATCTCGGCAAGAAGTGACATGTGGTTAACAACCCCAGAAATTTCTGAAATGTCAGGATAAAATAGAAGAACACAGCTTTGATATCTGACATTTAACTATAACATGTTTATAGTAATGGGAACCACCATAGGAATTAGTATCATAAATTTTGAACTGGAATGGACCTTAGCACTCTAGTCCAAGCCTTCACTCTTACAGTTGACAACAATTGTGGTCTTAAAGATATTAAGAGATTCAAGTCCAGGTCCTCTGAGTCCAGACTGAGAGAGCTCTTTCCACTGAATGCCTCCATTTTTTCATTTTTACAGATGATGTAATTAAGGCTGAGAGAAGCAGAATTATTTGCTTAGAGTAGCATAGCCATTAAGTAGCAAGTCTGGATTTGAACCCAAACCCTCTGACTTCAAATATAGTATTCTTTTAACATATTATGATGTCTCAAAGGAAAGTGTGTTATAGATATGTTAGAAATTTGTAAATAACTTTATTATCATAATATCATGAGTATCATGTATTTATTATCATACAATTTAGTATTATGATTATTTTAATTAAAATTTTATTTCTCTAATTTCTCTTAATTCTCTAATAAGTTTTACAAAACATTTTCTACACAACAACCCCCAAAAGAAAGTTTATTGTTGTATTATATTTCATTTTAAACCCTTACCTTTTCTGTCTTAGTAACAACTCTAGACCAGAAATCAAAGGTGTGCTAACAAAGGCTAAGTAAAGCCCAGGGTCACATGAGTAGGACATTTCTGGGGGTCGTATTAGAACCCAGGTCCTTCCAACTCCAAGCCTGGCTCTCTATCCACTGTGTCACCTACTGCCCCCGTTGTGGCTTTTTAAAGAAATCACATCAATGATTTTATTGGATTAAGGGGCTCTTGGGTGCAAAATTTCCTACTAGTGAAGATTAGCAACACTTCTACAATTTATAATTTTAAAGAATTGCCTGGAGATACAGAGGTAAAGAGATTTAACTAAGGTGACACAGCCATGTGTCTCAGAAGGGAAATTTGAAACTATTTCTTTCTGACTCTGAGATCAGCTCTATCCACTCTGCTTTAAGTATTATAATTCTAACTTTTTATAACAGAAAACTGAATCTCAGAATAAATGACATCCCCAAGGTCACAGAGATAAGGCTCCTGGCTTTTCAGTCCAGTGTTCTATTCCTCTGATGACCCTGCCTTATTTCACTGTTTACATCTTACCTACAGCATCCCATAAAGAGTCATTGAATTTCATTATGAAACAAAACATCTTTGGCATTAACTTATTTTCATTGAAATCTCCATTTTTCATTAAATTAGAAAGCTCATCAAAATCAACCTGAACATTCATAGTTTGTACCTCATTCCCTTCACTTGCCTCATATGTGAGAAACCAAGTCTTCCTGCCATGAAGGCCAATTGTTGCTAAAAGCCCAGCAACAGGAGGAATATGGCTAAAATTAGCCATCACTGTAACCTTCTTCAGTGATTTAACTTTGGGACATAAAAGGTTTTAAGGGCAACAGACAAGAAATATTGGCTTTTGAAGCCTTGAAAAACTTTGAAAAGATCAACAATTATATCCACGTGAAAAATACTGTGACAAAAGAGGTATTTCACTGAAAGGAAAGAAAACAAGAACAAGGTCACACAGTAATACTTCTAGGCTTCATCTGAGCTGAATGGTTAAGATCAGTTCTAGTCACAAACACAACTTCTAGAATCACTTGTCCCTAAACTTGGTCATGTAAAGCAGTTCAAGAGCTCCAGAGACATAATTTATAATGAACTATGAATGCATCTAACACAACCCGAAGATATCTAGAGCCAAAATAAATATTTATAACTTCTCAAAGAACTTGCTCCTACAGATGAACAAATATAGCAATGTGCTTTAGAATGAATGTGCGTGGGTATGTGCATGTGCATGTGAGCATGTGCGTGTATATGTGCGTTTGTGTGTGTGTGTGTAAACTAATGAAAATGATTTAACAGGAAATGGTAGTTGTGATGTTTCTGGTCTATGAGAAGCCACTTAATGAATATATGATGTTATGGACTTTTCTATAAGAATAACTGGATAGTGGTAATTAAGACAAATGTTATGAAGAGCATATGTTATTAGCATGCTTTTTGGAGAATAAGTAAATATATTTACATGTATACAGAGTATAATGGTGTACACTTGTCCATACTTGAATTAATTTGAATCTCTTGGATTTTTCTTGTTTCATCAAGTCATCACATAATTGTATCTATAATTTGTAAGGTACCATTAGTTGCTGCAACCCATTCCCCTCTTTAGTAAGAGGTTTACACACAGGAAATTAAATAAAATTATGAATGTAGATTGAAATCTGTACTCTTTTGGAAGATCCTCAAAAAGAATTTTGAATATTATTATATTTACTCTTCAAATATAATAGAAGCATCCTATTAACATTCTTGCTTACAATCATCTGTAATTTTCAAGTGGAATTTCCCTTATGTGCTACTTTGGGGCAAACATTTATCCAAAAAACAAATAATATATCCATACTCTTCTTAGTATTTCATCTACCTGATGTTTACTGACTTCCTCATTTCATCTGTTGTACTCACCTGCAGAGGCCAGTGGGCCATCCACGTGGAAATCCAAATACTTGCCAAGTCTTGTTTATTCTAACTCCACATCACCTATCCCTGCTATTCAATCATGCAGCCACCACCCTAGTCCTTGTTCTTATCACCTCACCTACACCACCTGCATCTCTGCTCTTGGTCTCTCCCCTCCCCAAAATATCCTCCTCACAAGGGCCAAATTGATATTCCTAAAAGTACACATAATCATGTTACTGCCTTGCTTAAGAAGTGCCAGTGGGTCCTCATTTCTTCCAGGATAAAATATGAGAACCTTTTCATCACATGTGAAGAACTTCATTACCCGCCCCCCAATTAAAAGCTCCAGTCTACTGTTCCAAACTTATTAGAAATTACGCCCTTTGATGTACTCCATGTTCCAGCCAAATTGGCCTCCTTGTCATTCCTGGTTCACAACTTTGCTCTCCTTTTTCCATTTCTTTCCCCACACTGGTCCCCAGGAAGGAGCTTGCTGGAGCAAGCTTGTAATGGCATTTTTAGATTTTCAATGTGAGCACTTACACTTCTGAAATAAGCAAATGTCACAAATCAAGGTGTGATTCATTGTTTTGTTGTCAACTATAGAAGGTGATGGAGAAAATATCAATAATGCAAAATTAAGTTTACAGGTATATCTTGTGTACTTTTTTTTTCTAGAAAGCCAATTAAAAATTAATTTAACAGCACAACCCTGTCTCCTTAGCCTGCATTGTATCCCCCTTTTACTTCTACTTTCTTAGAATTCTTCCTTCAAGGTTAAGCTCAAGTTCCTCCACTACCACAGAGTGTATCATAACTTTCCAGATGCTAGGGCCGGCCCTCTTGCCACCCTCTACCACAAATTATTTTGTATTTACTATATAGGAGTAACAAAGTTCTCCACCAGATGCTCTCCCAAACCCACCCCATAGACACTAGGATGAGACTACAATGAAGGTATAAAGGAAGTTGGGAGGTAGGACTAGATTTCACTCACAATGTGAAAACTGCATTTAATTAGCATCTCTACATAGATGACTCAAAGACCTTTACATTCAGCCCCACAATGCCCTGAGCTTCCATCTGGAATTACAAACAAGACAATTTAAATTGGATGTCCCAAAGATATCTCAAATTCATTCTTCTTCCAAACTAACCTATGTTTAGTTCTTGGATTTGTAACTTTAGTGTCATTCTCAACTCCACACTATCATGCATATATTCAATAATCTGCCAAATCTTACCATTTTGCCTCCATAACATTTCTTGATTCCACCCTACTGACAGTCACCACTTTAGTTCAGATTCTTATCACCTTTCCCTATGGCTCCTAATTGAGCTTGATATCTCAGATCTCTTCCCAATCCAATCTATTTCTCCACACTATTACCAAAATGATTTTTCTTGTGCCTAGATTTGGCCATGTTACTAATTTCCTCTATAAACTCTAGTGACTCCCTACTGCCTCTTTGATTAAAACATAACCTTTTCTTTCTCAAACACTCTATAATAAGTCTTCAATTTATCTTTCCATACTCATTTTAAATTATTGCACTTCCCAAATTTGCCTTCTCTCTGTTTTTTATACATAGCAATTGATTTTCCATTTTGGGGGCCTATCTCTTGTTGCATTTTATCAGTAATATATGCAAAAATACTCATAACTTATATGAGTTTATTTTATATCCTGCAATTTTGCTGAAGTTGTTAATTATTTTGATTAGTTTTTAGTTGATTTTTTAATTTGTAAAATAAACCATCTTATCATTTACCAAAAGTGATAGTTTTGCTTCCCTAATGCCTTTGCTTATTCCTTCAATTTCTTTTTCTTGCTTTATTGTTAACAGCTAGCATTTCTAATTTAATATTGAATAGTAATGGTGAAAATGAGTATTCTTGATTTACCCCTGATCTTAATGGAAAAGCTTCTAGCTTGTCCTCCATTACAGATAAGGTTGGCTCTTGGTTTTAGATAGGAACTACTTATCATTTTAAGGAAACCTCAGTTTATCTTTCTTGTGTATTTAATAGCAATAGGTATTGTGTCAAAGGCTCTTTTTGTATCTATAGAAATAATTGTATGTTTGTATATATAAATAAATATATGTATATATTTATAAATATAAAAATGGGGGGGGGGAGCCAAGATGGCAGCTTAGTAGCAGGAATCGCTTTGACAATCCTTCGAAAACAATCTTTAAAAACCACCTCAAAATCATAGGACTTAAAAACAAACAACAAGAAAGTATGAAGGTCCTGTCCCACTGAACATAACTTGAAAGGTAGGTAGAGAGAGAATTGATTTTCACTGAATAAGGGGGAACAAGAAGCAAAACTGCACAAGGAAGTGCTGGCCAAGTCTTCCCCTCCTTACAGTGCTAAGCTCTGGGATTGGGCATAGGCTAACTTTGGGATTCTGGGATGGGGGCTACACCAGAAAATGAGCATCAGACCTAAACCTAGGAGTCCTAGGCTCTGGGACCAGCCTGTAGTGAGACTCAGAAGTTCATAGCACTGGGCCTTTTCAAGCCTCAAGGGCTGAGTCAAAGACCTAGACCCAGGCTAAATCACTGCAAGCCATCGAAGGAGACAGAACTAGCAAGCAGCTTTCAGAATTTCCAGTCAAAAAAAAAAAGGCTGGGAAAATGAGCAAACAGCAGGGAAAAAACCACCTTAATCCTTGAAAATTTCTATGGGGGACAAAGAGCAAAACACAGAATCAAAGGAGATGATGAGATCAAAGCAACCATATGCAAAATAAAAAAAGGGAATTAGTCTCAAGCTCTTGAATAACTTAAAAAGGAATTTAAAAAATCGAATAAATATAAAAATGCTTTTGCTACTAATGTGGTAAATTAGGTTTATAGTTGTCCATGCCTGGTATAAATCTGGCCTAGCATATGGTTTTTGTGATATATTGCTGTAAAGCTCTTACTAATGTTTTATTTCTATTTTTGCATCAATAATCATTATGCAAAGTGGCCAATAGTTTTTTTTTCTGTTTTTACTAACCCTCATTTAAATATCAAGGTCAAATCTATGTCAAAGGAGGAATTTGTTAGGATTCTTTTACTTACTTTTTCAACTAGTAAATCCATATGATCTTGGGTTTTGTTTTCTCACAAAGTTCATTTATAGCTTATTAAATTATTTTTCATAGAATTTTGTTACTTAAGTATTCTATTTCCTGTTATGTTAATCTGGGCAATTTATATTTTATAACTATTGATTTAATTTAGATTGTCCTTATAATTGGGAAAAATAGCTCAAAATAATAGCTTTTATTTTATTTTTGTCAGTTGATCTTCTTCATTTTTGATACTGGAAATTTTTCTTCTTTCCTTTTAAAAATAAAAATAGTTTGCCTATTTTATTGAGTTGTTTTTTTTAGCCAGCTCCTATTTTTATTAATTCAAAGGATTTTGACTTTCAATTTTGCTAAGCTCTTTGATTTTCTGGTTTTCTCTTTTGGTGTTTAATTGGAGGGTTTTAATTTGCTAGTTTTATGATCTTTTAGTTGCATGCCTGATTCATTTTTCTGCTCTTTCCTCTTTCTCTCTTTTATTGATATTAGCATTTAGAAGTATACATTTTGCCAGATACTTCTTTGGTTGTATCCCATTGATTTTGGTATATTGTCTCTCTGTTGCAGTAGGGATTGTTTTATTTGTTGTCTTTATATCCTAGCACAGTACTCAGACAGAATAGGTGTTTATCAAATGTTCGTTTATTTATTGATTGATGACAAAAAGTAAAATATCTAAATCTGATGAATGAAATTTATTTGTTTTTTTTACTACTAATGGTTTAAAATCTACCACTTCCGTGATACTCACGTAAACACAAAGAATGGTAACAAGGAAGTAAAGTTCAACTTTATACAAAAATTATATGTTACTCAATTATGTAGACTTCATGTTCTATAGTCAAAGGAAACTATGTTAATTTGATAGATTTTGTATCTCCAATTAATCAATTAGAAAGCATTTATTAAGTGCTAAAATCCCACCATCTATAGGACATCCTTTTCTGAATCATGTCAATTCTAGTGCCTTCCTTTGGTTAGTTCCAATTAATTTCGCATATAGCCTGTTTGTATATAGTTATTTGCATGTGGTCTTGCTCATTAGAGAGTAAGTTCCTGGAAAGAAAGGACTATCTTACTTTTCTTTGTATCCCCAGCACTTAGAATAGTGTCTGGCTAATGATAAGTGCCTTATAAATGTTTACTGTACTAACACAGTTAGATGCCGGGGATATAAATACAGAAAAGAAATAGTCCTGCCCTGAAAGAGCTTACAATTCTATAGGGGAAATTAATATGAATCACAATTATACTTGTAGTATTCCTCTTTACAATGATATGATTCTTCCCCCTTGCTATCCCTCTACCCACTCCACCCCAAGGAAGTTTAGCCAGGATTGGAGAAAGACTTCAAGGCATCTGGAAATTATTTAGCTTAAGAATACTTAATTAAACCAGTCCCTCAAGCTCTACTGAAGAAGGGTATTATAAAAAACCTAACAAATGAACATGTTTATTTCAATCTTCTCTGAGCCTGTGCCAAAGGGCAAGAAGGTTTCTATCTTTAAATGAAGCTAGTTACTGAATTAATTTCATTTTGAGTAAAAAGTTGACTTTTAGGAGATGATCTGATCTTTGACATGACTAATTGCTTTGAAAGTCATTTGCCAGTCATTCTTCTACCTGATTTTGCTCTTTTCTACTTCTCCATATTTCTTGGCTTCTCTGAAGAGAAGCCTCACATTATATCCCCAAATCTAGTCTGTATAAAACCTGAGTAGGGCCTGTAATTCCCTTAGTACATATTGGGGGAATATGGGGGGAAAGGAGCAGAATGGAAACAAAAGTATATGAAATAAAGAGTAAAAATTATAAAAATTAATGATACAGTTTTATTTGAATAGAGGATAAAATTAAAAAAAACTTATATTGTGTTCTTATATGATAATTTTGCTCATTTCTGTGCTTTTTTCCTTTTGAAAATACTTTAGATATATAAACTGTATGTGCATCCTATATTTGGATCAATATAGCACTAGACTAATAGAATACCAACACTTGTGTGTGATAGACATATTAAATTTCCTGACCAGCCCTGGTTTTCTCTCATAAAGATGAAGCTAAAAGATACTAGGATTCAATTTAATTCAACAAACATTTAATAAGTACCTTATTGCCTTACATACCTGCAACATACTTTTTTTCATCTACTCTATATCTATATAATATGAACTGATTATTGTATATGCATAAGATCATAAGCTTCATACTGACAGGAACTATTCTTTTTTCTTGGGGGGAGTTTCTCTAGGATTTAGCAGTGCTTAGTACAAATAAGTTTTTAATCAATGTTCATTGACTGACTGGTTAATGTTCAGATTTGATCATGTCACTCCCTGACTTAAAACTTTTAATTGTTCCTAATGTCACACAAAATGAAGTTGAAATTCAATGGTTTGCCATTCAAAGTCCTCCATTATTTGGCTCCAATTTAGGTCCTCAGTCTTGTCTCATATTTTAACTCTCCTATCAAACTGGACAACTTGTCACTACATGCCCCTACTTTCCCTAACTCTGCTTTTGATCATTCTATTTCCTATGCTTGGTTGCCTTTTTATCAATTGTAGTCTTTCTCTTGCTTCAAGGTTTGGTTTAATGTTAATTTCTCCATAAAGCTTTTACTGATCCCCCAAAATAATTTTTCCTTTCTTCAACTGCATTGTTTCTATCTTTTATATGCATTATTGTGCTCTGTTGCAACATAATTATTTAGTTACATGATGACTCTTTCTACTAGACTGTAAACACCACCAGAGGAGTATTATTGTTTTATTGATTTATTTATTTATCTATCTATCCATTCATATTCATTTGTATTTTCCATGACTAACATAGAACTCTTGAAGCACACACTAAATGCTTTTTGAATTGAACTGATAATTATGGGGATATGAAAGCTAACTTCTTTTATAAAGTGTTTTAGTTCATTAAAATCACTTGCATTTCTTCCATACAGAGTATTAAGAGAAAATAGAAATTCCTTATTTTACATGTGGCAAAATACAAATTGAATAAGTAACCTAACCCTGACCACACATTAACTCACTAAAGCAAAAGACTTAGAATTCAGAAGCTCCTGAACTCCTATTCCTGTGGTCAGACCACAAGCCATGCAACATATGGGGTGTTCCATCTGAAGTACATTTAAGTTATTCAATATTTTAAATAGCTTTCAAAAAATCTTTAGCTCATGCAAATTAAAATTCTACTTAGGCTACCAAGTATGAACTAGCTATAATCACAGTAATTTCTATTAATCTTCTAAATCTTAACATTTATTTCCTTCTTTTGTTTTTCTGTCCAACCCTCTCTTCTACATCTATCACGTAATCATGTACTTTGAAGGGATCTTAGAGGTCTTCTCATCGACTTCATTATTGATGTAGGAATTTCTTTTGTGCTATTCCAGTCAGGCAAATTTATCCAGTCTTTGCCTATTTCCAGTGATGGAGAACTCAAAGCATTTTGATTCAGCCCTGCTATTATTTAACAGCTCCAGTTGTTTGAAAAATCTTCCTTCCTGAAATTGAGTCAAATTCCTCCTTTCTGGCTACCCACTTTTGCCCTGTGGTGCTGCTTTTGCCCTGTGGAACTATTCAGAATAGATTTTCTCTTTCTTCCATGTTAACTTTTAAAACATTTAAAGAGAGCCATCATGACCCAGTTCAATCCATATTTTCTCCAGGAAAATATGCTCAAATCTTTGAATAACATGATCTCCAGATCTCTCAACATCCTAGCTACTCTTTTCCTGAGGTTTTCTTGGGTTGTTAGTTTCCTGCAAAACATGATGCTGAGGACTGAACATAGAAATTCAGAAGTGTCCTGACCATCAAAGAGGATGATAGTGTTATTACCTCCTTAATTATGGTCACTAGACTTGGAATAATGAAGCTGAAGAATGCATTAGCTTTTTTTAAGAACCACATCACACTATAGGCTTATATCAGGTCAAATCTAAACTCAAAACTTCAGGGATTTTTGTTTTTTAAAAAAAATACTGCTATATACTGTTATAAAATAAATATTAGGGGATTCTTCTTGATATTGCTATGCTCCTATTCTATAACAGTGACCAGGCAGAACCCTTAATGGTCAGGTAGATGGGTAACCCTTTCAAGGTCCCACCTGGGGTTGGATTGATTATTAATATTGGCTTCTATTAGCCTTGGATAACGTTTTCATCTGACTGCGTTGCTCCCTCCCCAAGGGCTGTGATGTAATGACCACTCAGGAAGGTACTTAAATAAACTTTATCTATTGATGTTAAATAGGGACAGGAATAATCAGGAAAGGATTGGGGATAGAAGACTCTGTCACTATAGCTATGATCAACAATCCCTCAGGACTGTAGGCTGTTGTTTCAGTTAGCTGGAGCTCGTGGTTTCCTACTCCTCTGGTTCAGCTTGGCCACTGCCAAACCAGGGAGAGCAAACTGCTCAGTTGGTACAGATATTGTGATTTCTCTTGGCTTCCCTGTTCTCAGTTTGTGATGTCAGCCGGCACAGCCTTTAGGAAGAAACCACCCTTCGCCTCCCTCTGCTTCTTCTCCTTCCCTCCTCCCAGTTACCACCCAGGCCCAGATACCTAAATATCTAATGATGATCAAATGCCTAGACATCTAGGGAGATTCAGAGAGGATCAATGGTCAAAGCTCAAAGACTAAAGACCTGAGCCTCCAGGACCAAAGACCAAAAAGACCTCTCACAGATGGCTGTGAGGGCTCTTTCTCTCCTCAGGCCAACTGACTTTCCCCTCTCCTAACCGCCTCTGCGAACATTCCAACTCTCAGAGCTTGAATATAATAATACGTATCATAAAAGAAACAATTTCTTGTTATGAGTAAGAATAAGAAGCAACTTTATATAGTACTTTAAAGTTTATAAAATGCTGTACATATATTATTTCATTTAATCTTCAGAACAACTAGGTGGCATGGGTCCTATTATTAAGCTCATTTTATGAATGAGGAAATGGGGGCTGAGAGTGGTTATTTGTTCAGGTGGCAGAAATAGTAAGTGTCTGAGGCAAGATTTTAAATCAAGTATTCCTATACATTTGTTACTTTAAAAAAAAAGAACAAAATCCAAGTATTATTTTCTAGGGTACAGATGTAATGATTGGATTTGAAGAGGGTACACTCCTCTGGCACACATCTGACAGGAGGAATCATCAAAGATAACCTGCAAAATATTCATTGGACTCAGGATGTATTAGTCATTTCTGCTCACTAAAGGATCTGAGAGCTAGATGTAATCCTCAGGTCAGAAATAGGAATTCAGTGGGTGGTCCAGTGGGATCAGATGCTACTGTTGGCTTTAGAAAGGAACTGCTATAATCTAATGGTGCTGGGAAGTAAATAACATTTGATATCAAGAAACCTGCTAATAGGAGGACCAGGGAACTCTAGAATAGCAAATAAAGGTTTGGAGCTTCACTGCAAAGGCAGAACTACAGAGCAAACTTGTTTCTAACAGAAGAGACCCAAAAAAGTAGATTAAAGATGAGATGGAATGTTAAGGGTCTAGAGCAGTGATTCCCAAAGTGGGCACCACTGCCCCCTGGTGGGTGCTGCAGCGATCCAGGGAGGTGGTAATGGCCACAGGTGCATTTATCTTTCCTATTAAATACTATTAAAATTGAAAAAAAATTAATTTCCAAGGGGCTAAGTAATATTTTTTTTGGAAAGGGGGCGGTAGGCCAAAAAAGTTTGGGAACCACTGGTTTAGAGCTATCAAGACCTCCAAAAGGATAAAGAACGTAATTGAACCTATGATTTGAATCCCAGAAATATAGGGCTCAAGACCTGGAGAAAGTACGAAAGGAGATTCTCAAAAGTCCTAAGAATCTCAACCACCTTGACCTGATGTATTAGGGAAAAGTCTTAGATATTATTCAGTCATTTTCAGTAATATCTGCCTCTTAATTCCACAATGAGTGGTTTTCTTGACAAAGATATTGGAATGGCTTACCATTTCCTTTGCTAGTTCCTTTTTCAGTTGAGGAAATAGAGGCAAACGGAGTTAAGAGACTTGCCCAGGATCACACAGCCAGTAAGTATCAGAAGCCAGATTTGAACTTAGGAAGATAAATCTTTCCAATTATAGGCTCAGAACTCTATCTATTGTACCATCTAGCTGCCTCAGGTTTTGACCTAATCTTTCACCTAGTGTCTCAGTTGAATCTAGGGACAAAGCTTACTCTTGCATATAAGATAAATTAAAAACAAATAAAAAAACCTTTAAAATTTTTTATATCTTAATTTTTTTACACCTGTTGTTTCCAACACCTTTCCTATGACAGAACTTTCCTTTATGATAAAGAAAAACATGAAATAAAAAGGACTTACTAGGCAATGACATTTGAGACTATAAGTATAACTTCCCCCTTGCTCTTCCACCAGATAATGGGGCATGCTCAGCCAGCATCATCCAGGACAGTACATGGAAGCTTGGGCTGGGCTTGGTTGTGTGGCATGAGTGATGGAGGACCATTTCCCCCCTTCCCCTCTCCTCCCCTTAAAAGCATGTGCCATGTTCCCTGCATGATATTAAGCTTTCTTCTTGCCATGAGTAACTGAGGATCTGGTATTATGGAGGATGAAGAATCTTCTGAATCAGACCCGAGTATGGATTCAAAAGATATATGTAGATAATCTCTTGTTTTTTTTTTTTCCTGATAGCTTTTGAGAGAGAAGGGTATTAATGATGATGACTGCACTGGTTTCATTTAACCACTTAACATCAATTAACCTTTACAAAGGGACATTTACTTTGAGAATATAGTAAGAATAAAAAGAGAGACATTTTCCCCAACCTCTTAGGGACACCAGCCTTGTTCAGTTCCTAAATAATGCTGGTTTCCCCAATTTTGGGTCTGAAGCTCCTATCTTTCTCTTGCTAAGCCCAGTCCTGATTTTTCAAAAAGGAACATTTAGCTGCATTTGGTTTTTTCCAAATCCTAATAAAAACTGTTAAAAAAAAAAAGATCTTTTGGGGACATGGAGATTTGCAAGTTTTTTTAGGGTGCTACTTGTGAGTTATGATTTACTTTATTAGCTTCCCCAGAGTTTAGTTTGTAAACCTATCAGTAGCTATCACTACATGTAAGTGACAAGGGTGATGAACCATGAGATTCATGGGAAAGAGAAAAAAGGAATAAGATTCCTACCTGAACAAGCATCCAGTTAAATTGGCAAAGATAGAGGTAATGCATGACAGCAGCCAGTGCTGAGCAGCTCTCTTCTGTCAGTTGTTGACTTGCATATGCAGAAGCTAGAAATGCAATCTGTAAGAAAAATGGATAGATCAATTAATAAACATTTATTTCCCACCTACTATGTGCCAGGCACTGTGCTGAGTGCTGTAAGGAAGAAGTATGTCTATTAAAAAGTCAAGCTTGGGGGCAGCTAGGTGGCTCTGTGGAAGGAGTGGCAGGCCAGCGGTCAGGAAATCCTGGGTTCAAATCTAGCCTCAGATATTTCTCAGTTGTGTGACCCTGGACAAAGTCACATAAGCCCCCACTGCCTGGTCCTTACTGCTCTTCTGCCTTGGAACTAATGTATAGTATTGATTCTAAGACAGAAGATAAGGGTTAACAACAAAAAAAATCTTCCAGGAATGCCCAAGATCTTATTTCCTCATCTGTAAACTGAAGGGTCTTAGAGTGGATGATCTGTTTAATCCCTTTCAGTTCAATTATTTTATGTTTCTATGACTCCAAAGAAATACTGTTTTTTTCTCTAAAAATTGATATACTCAAAAGCCATTCCAAAAAACAGTGATGAATTGATTTGTTTCCCCCAAAAAGTTATAAAATCATATAATAGTGTATGCTAAGCTCCTAGGAGGAAAATCCTCAGTGAATCTTTTATCATTATTATCAACAAAAAAATGAGATGCACTCAATAGAAATATTGGCCAATAAGAAATATTTTAAAATTCCTTTCTTGTAAAATCAGGTTGAAATACAAAAGCTTTGCTAAAATCAAAGTCAGGTTTCTGGCCTGTTTTATATAGTTTTCATATCCTTTACTCTATCTTGGTAGCCAATAGCTTAGATTATAAAATAAGAGTTTTAATCAATCTGAATTTTATAAGTCCTTATGATCTTTGGGAGTGTGTTTCATCTGTAAAGAAACCAAGTTTAAAAAACCGTAAACCACCACTACCAATAAATACAAGTATCTCTTATTTTTGACATCATTTATCATATGTATATATGGGTATGTGATTTGGGATTTGGGCTTCAAAAGATCACTCTCTAGCAAAAATGAATAATATGGAAATAGGTATCAAGTGATAACAATTATAAAACCCAGTGGAATTGCTTGTTGGCTCTGGGACAAGGGAGAAAAAGAAATGAATCATGTAAACAGGGAAAAATATTTAAAAATAAAAATTAAAAATATTTAAAGTATCTATTATTTTATGTTTCTGCTATCTAGTATATAAATGCTAGGGTTTAAAATTATCATGGGACTCTTTAATTATGTGAGAAAAATATTTTCCTCAAAATACTATGTGTATGCATATATATGTATATGGTATATCAAATAATTTTTTATTTGATCTTAAAAGGAATTCATTTCCATGTAATACTTTGAAATGTTTCTAATCTAACTATGTTGCTAATACAACAAGGGAAGCTACTTATTACCAAGTGTGTAGAGACTGCTTTCTGGGTCTGCAGGGCACTTACGGTACTAGGTCAAGATGAAGCACAGATTCAAGTGCTAGGTTTTAGCCCTGTTTTTTCTTAACATTAAATGTATTTCTAAGTAGGTGCATTATGTAGGGGTTGACTCAAAGTCCTTACCCACAATCAAAGAGATAAACATTTAAACATAAACTAGAATTTTATTTATTTGTATTTATTTAATTTATTTTTTTAAATTTCATTTTATTAATTAATTAAGAATTTTTTTCCATGGTTACATGATTCTTTCTTTATCTCCCTTCCTCCCACCCCCTCCCGTAGCCAATGAGAAATTCCCCTGGGTTTTAGACGTGTTATTGATCAAGACCTATTTCCATATTATTGATATTTGTACTAAGGTGATCATTTTAGAGTCTACATCCCCAATCATATCTGTTTTTATTCTATGTTTCTACTCCCATAGTTCTTTCTCTGAATATGGATTGTGTTCTTTCTCATAAGCCCCTCAGAATTTTCCTTGATCATTGCATTGCTGCTAGAGATGTCCATTACATTGGATTGCACCAGAGTGTATCAGTCTCTGTGTATAATGTTCTCCTGGTTCTGTTCCTTTCACTTTGCATCAATTCCTGGAGGTCTTTCCAGTTCATATGGAATTCCTCCAGTTCATTATTCCTTTCAGCACAATAGTATTCTATCACCAACAGATACCACAATTTGTTCAGCCATTCCTCAATCGAAGGGCATCTTCTTATTTTACAATTTTTTGCCACCACAAAGAGCACAGCTATAAATATTTTTGTACAAGTCTTTTCCCTTATTATCTCTTTGGGGTATAAACCCAGCAGTGGTATGGCTCAAACCAGAATTTTATGCCTGATTATGTCCTAAGAGATGAGCCAAATAGTTTCACAGAAAAAAAAATTAAATACTGGCTTTCTAAAAACCCTAAGTCCTTTCTGAAAAAAATTAAATGCTTATCTATATATGACTTTTTCATCTATATGGTTTCATAGGGAGAGGGTCACAATTCTGATAAGAGTTTGTTTCCACTGAATCTTCATTGCCATTCATCTTGGAAGCAAGCCATATCAGAGGACTTCTCTATGGCTAGGGAAAAGGGCATATCTTTGACCATAGGAAGTATACTTCTCACCAAGGTTTGTATGTTATAATTACAATTTGATTGGGGAATTCATTTCATTGATCACTCATTCTAATTTGAGGGATTCATTCTAATGATCTATTGATCATTCTATTGACCCTGAGGCCAACTCATTGACTCATGAGTGAGTCCTTGTGTAAAGTCCACATTCTGAGAAAGGCCACTAATTGCGAGTATCCTCTAAGGTTCTATTCTGGTTCTTCTCTTCTTCCTCTAAACAGTTTGACTTGGTAATGTTATCAACTTCTTTACATTCAATTATCATCTATATGAAGACAATTTTCAATTCTATTTGTATAATCCTAACCTCTATCCTGACATTCAATCTCATATCTCTTACTGCTTATTAAACATCTAAAATCAAATGCCTCATAGATATCTTAAATTCAACATGCACAACACTGAACTCATCTTTTTCTCCTCCAAACCCACCCCTTTTCCTAACTTGTCTCTTATTGTTATGGGTACCACCATTCTCCCTGGCTCCTAATTATTATCCTGGACTCCTCATTCTCTCTCAGTCTGCTTCCCCACCATATCCAATCTGTTGCTAAGTTCTGTTGATTCTATTTCCTGCACATCTCCCATATCTGCTCTCTTCTCTCTTCTGATACTGCTAGCACTCCAGTGCAATCTCTCATTATCTCCCACTTAGACTACTGCAATATCCTTCTAATTAGACTCCCTGGTTCAAGTCTTTCCCCACTCCAATCCATTATTCAAGCAGCTGTCAATTTTTTCTTCCCAAAATATAGACCATGCCATTCTCCTAGCCATCAACTCTATTGTATCCCTATTACATCCAGAATCAAATAACAAAATGTTTTATTTTGCTTTAAAAGTCCCTAATTACCTCCTTATCTGCATTATTTTGTCTTCTTGAACCTTATTCCCACCACCACCCCAAGCCATGAAAGATTGTTTGTTTCTGTTCTATATACAAGACATTTCATCTTCTGACTCCTTACATTTTCATTGGCTGTCCCTCAAACTTGGAATGTTCTCTCCACTCATATCTGCTTCCTAGCTTCCCTTGCTTCCTTCAACTCTCAGCTAAAATCCCATCTTCTGCAAGAAGCTATTCCAAGTCCCTCTTAATGTCAATATCTTCCTTCCGAGTTTATCTCTCATTTATCCTACATACATCTTTTTTTAAATTAATTGTCTGATTGGTATCCCTCATTAGATTGTAAGTTCCTTGAGGGTAGGGGTTGTTTTTCTTTTATGCTCAACAATTAGTACCATATCTAATAAAGAGTAGGCTTAATAAATAATATCATTAATTATTTTTATTATTCATCATTATTAATACATGTTTGCTGACTTGACACTTAATAACTATAAAACCCTTGGCAAAGGTTAATACCTTTCAGGTCAGTTTTCTCATCTGTAAAATGGGAATACTAACACCATCTATCTCACAGAGTTATTGAGTATTAAATATGTGAATATTTGATAATGAGATAATATGACAAACTCTTTGCAATCCTCAAACCTCTATAGAAATGTTAGCTTTTATTATTACATAACCATAATCTATTTCTGTTTAAAGAGTTGACTGAATAATAGGATGATGATGAAGATAATTTTTTAAAACTGATTTAGTAAACCTATCATTGACAACAGTCTTTGAACTCTGAAGAGGATCACATGCTAAAATTTTTTTAAGAGCAGAGTGTTGAAAACTGTAGTAGATGAATGTGTTGAAGGGGGAAGGGAAGGAATGAAAAGCATGAAGACAGGAAGGAACAAATAATTTACCAAAATCAGTAATATGCTCCATATACTTTACCCTAACTTTTTTATTAATTAATCTAATAATTTCCACCAGTCCTACCTAATTGTTTTTCTGTCAAACCTTGGCTATTAGCTTTCCAACACCACCTCACAGTCATGCTGGGGCCACCTTGTCATGACATGAATCTCTGCTCCCCCCACATAGAACTCTCTACATTATACCCTGTTTCATAGCTTGGTTATTTTCTCTCATTTCATATAAATCTCTCCTCTGTGTGATATACTGGGGATTCTATAATGCAAACTATATGTAATCAAATGGAAAAAGTAAGTAAAACTTTAAATTGTATTGGCCATTGGATGTCTTGAGAGAGCCATATGTGACCTCCCAGTGAATGATGGCTCCTGGTCTGCATAGGTTCCAATGATCATTATTTTAAGTTTCCTTGGAGAAAAATAGAGCAAAAAAAAAAAACAATCAATATTGTGAGCAGATTTGAAATGGCAGCGTGTAGAACAAGAATGTCCTTAGGACATCCTTGTTCCTATTGCCCCATAGAGCACATAGCCTAAGGTTCCTACGGGAACTAAGTAGAACTGTCAAAACAGCATCCCTGATCTCTGTTTTCTCATTACTTCTCACAATTAAAACCCACTCTCCCTAGATCAGATTAATTATTAGCTATTACTCAGAACCAGTTTGTAGGGAGAAAAGAAGAAAATAATCTATGCATCCTGCCAAAGGAGTATATTTGTTTAGTATGTCATTTGAAATAAACCATTCAATCAAAAATTAGCAGGTAACATGAAAAATAATTCAAGCTGGTCTCTGTCTGTTTTACATTTTTCTTAGGTGATCTTGGTAGGGTGGAATGGCTGAATTGGCTTTGTGCTCTCATCAGAAAATGGCCTCTGAAAGAACCATGTGGTATCTATCCCTGTGGAGAGAGAAATTTGACCAACCAAGTACTACAAGCCACATTTATAGAAGGGCTTTCCTTTCCTTTCCTTTCCTTTATTAAAAAGGAGCCATTCTTCCCGTGGGGCAAATAAATGCTTATGTACAGTTGCATCACACAGTATGCAGCCAACAAGTATCAATTTGTCTTACCCTCTAAATTGAATAAGATCCCTCCAGATGCATGGTTCGTACTTAGACTCTTACACTGAAAGTTGTTAAGGATTCGTCATACTTGTGTGAGATATACTAAGGCAGATACACTTTTTTTTTTCATCTAACAAGATAGAAAATAATTGTCGGCAATGTTTCTGTCTGTGATAATGGTCCCAGGTCCAATGCTGTTTATTTGTTGAATTCTCAAGGATATCTTGAAGTTTATATTAGTAACATGTGATCTGCCCTCTTAGTTTACAAAGGCTAGTGAGTTTTTGATATATAATTCAAGATAATAGGTGGCATATTAATACATGTGTGGTAGGTGTTAAAGGCTCATAATCCACAGGGATGAATTATGTGGTTTCTACTCTTTCCCTGGATAATTTGAATTAATGAATAAATAAGTTCAGGCTCCTTAAGGATAATCTCTTTCTAGTTTCTGGTAGTTGATGACCTGGTCCTGAATTGCCATTATTTTGCCTTTCTTTTTCCATAAACAAATTGATTCAGCAATCAGTATGATGCTTCTTGATGTCAGATTCATGTGGATATCATCCATGAAAGGTCTTTGGATTCCATTCTTGGATCTTCACAGGGAGCAGACCACTTCAGTTTTCATTCTATGAATTTAGTGGCATGTACCTATTGTTAAATGTTTGGGGAAGTGATGTGTCCTTGTTCTAAAAGTATACCTGTATGTTTTTAGCCTATTCTTCACATGCTCTGAAAATATATTGTTATAATTATGACATCCTGCTAAAAACTAGTGAGAAATGAGTTGTTGGCCAGAATTACAGTCAGTAGAAGACAACCTTACTCATACTCTCTCCTACTCTTCTTAAATCTTCTACCATCCTCTATCTATTGGCTTCTTCTCTGCTAACTCTGCTAATATGTTTCAATCTCTCCATCCTTAAAAAAACCCAACACAAACAAAAATCCAACATAATAAGACCCAAAGAGGGAAAAAAACTTTTGCTAGACCCTACTACCTTTTCAAAGTATTGTCCTGTATCTCTTTACCCTTTCTTAGTCAAACTTCTAGAAAAAGCTGTTTATACTCACTTTTTTTTTACTTTCTTTCCTCTTATTTCATCCTTAGCCCTTTGCAATCTGGCTTTCAGCCTCATTACTTAACTGAAACCACTCTCTAAAAGGATGCTAATTGTGTTAGTTAATCATCATAGCAATGGACTTCTTTTCAGTACACAACCTTTATCTGCCACATTTGCCACTCTCTAGGTTTCTGTGACATTACTCTCACCTGTTTCTTCTCTTTATCATCTGAGTTCTTTTCCAATCTCCTTTCCTGGCTCACCTGGCTTGCTACACAGAGCTTGATCCTAGGCCTTCTACTCTTTTCTTTCTACACTATCTCAGATGCACTATCAGCTCTTATCCTTTGCAAATGATTCAGAGATCAAGAGATCCAGATTCAATCTGTTCACAGCACCAACTGCCTATCTGATGTTTCAAAATGGGTGTTCTAAAATCTTGACATGTCCAAAATGGAACTTAATCTCTTTCCCACAAACCCCGTCTTCTTTCAAACCTCCCTATATTTTTGTTGAAAGCATCACCATCCTTCCAATTTCCCAAGTTCACAACCTCAGCATTATCCATGACCATGCATTCTTATTCACCCAGTATATCTAGCCAATAGGCCAAATTTTCCCATTCCTTCCTTTATCACATCTCTTACATCTGACACATTCTTTATACTCACAGAACTATCATTTTTATTCAGAAACCCTAGTCACCTGTCATCTGAATTATTACAACAACCTCCAAATGGGTTATCTCTCCCTGCTTTGTTATGCCCTCCATGTAGCTAATGGTAATTTCCCCTTAAAAGCAGATCTGACCTTGTCACTTCCATGCTCAACAAACTCCAGTGGCTCCCTATTGTCTCAAAAATAAGATATGAATTCCTTACTTTTACTTTTAAAGTTCTCATCCTGTCCCCAGTGGATGTTTCCAATTTTATTGGCCATTATTTCCCTTCCCCGCACTCTGTGATACTGCAATGCTGACCTCTCAGTTCCTCACAAATGCCACTCCATTCCCCATATTTATGCGCTTATAGTGCTTGCGTGCCTGGAATGCACTCACTTTGTCTTATAGCAGTTCTTTTTCCTGAGCATGCAGATCATATCACCTTCTGCATGAAACCATCTTAGGTTTAGGTTAGGTTTACCACTTTTAGTGCTTTTCTTCCCAAACTACCTTTTATTAATTAATTATCTCAATAAACCAAGCAAAAATAATGTATTAATTAATTTGAACAAATTATGAATTAATAAATCAATTTATTAATATTAATTATCAATTTTTCCATGTATACTCTAATATACTTACTTATATGTGTACTCATCCATTAGAATTTAATTTGAGTGACTGACAGAAGACTCATTCGCTTTCATAAACAAGGATACAAAAATTCCTATTCTACAAATATAGATATCAAAATATCCATGAGATTTCTTCAAGTAACTGTGGTAGAACAGGGCCATAATCACAGATACAACTAATTGCTACAATAGCTTGAATATGGCAGTGTAAATATTTAAAAATAATATTTTTAACAAATGTCATACTGAATGAACTCTTAGTCTGCATATTATATTAAAAGAAAAGCTTTCAAAATATAGAGATAGAGCAGGAAATCAAAACTATATAAGTACTTAACATCACTATTGTCCTGTCTGATATTGCAATTACCCATCAGATGCTTCAGTAAGCCTGTGTAAGAGGAGCTTACATTCCAATACCCTTATTCAATTACAAAAAGCAGTTATTTCATCCCCTGGTTCAGTTATCTGAACAGTAAACATAAAAGAGTAATAGAAGAAGAGCTATTTGTTCCAGAATCATTTCTATCCTAACTCCATCTAACAAGATGAAAAGAATGAGAAAACAATAACAACAATAATAGAAATGTAATCTGTGGGAATAGGAAGATCAGTTTAATTTCTTGAAAGCTTGAAAGCTGATTCAAAAAGAAAGAATATTTTCTTTTATAGACTTAGCATTTCAAAAGTTAAAATTCTTGTTTCCCTGATGACAGAGATGAGGAGTTCTGTTAAAGCAGAGTAAAGGCCTCAATCGGAAGTTCTTTGTAGGGGCCAAGGACAATGAACCTTGTCTTCCCATTCCTTTCTTGAAAAAATATAGCCATTATTCAGACAACTCAGAAGAAAGTAGGATTTTTCTCTTGATTTTTTCCTTCAATTTTCCTCTTTATTTTGGTAGTGGAGACAGGACTGGTGGTTTGCATAAGACCAACACAAGGCTGACCATGAATTCTGCTGCACCTATATGATGTGAATGACTATTTATCAGGTCTAGTAACATCTTAATTACATGTTGTGTATTGGTCAATTCAGTCATTTCTGACTCTTCGTGGCCTCATTTGTGGTTTTCTTGGCAAAGATACTGGAATGGCTTGCAATTTCCTTCTCCAGCTCATTTTACAGATGCCAAACTGATACAAACAGGGATATGTGACTTGCCCAGGGTCACAAAACTAGAAAGTGTCTGAGTCCAGGCTTGAACTCACTTTCCTGATGTTGGGCCCGGCTCTCTATCCACTGGACTACCTAACTGTCCAATTGAATTATATGGCTATAGTCACAGCTTTCCTTTAAAGAAATGTATTTTCTAAGCTTTCTAAGTGATCTTTAGCCAAAAAAAAAAAGAAAATTCAACTTTTTAACATTATTCCTCCTGGACTAAAAATAAACATGAATTTAAGTTGAAAGGAAAACTTTTTCAGTATACAGAACAAGAATGAAAAAGGAAGACTTTAACAAAAGTCTGTGTATTTCCATAACTGAAGTATTAATTAACTCAAAGGCTATAATCTAGCCCCATTGGGCATAATTTTTCAGTGTTTCATTTGTTCTCAGAGGCAATGTAATGATTACCAGTGTGCTCATTTGACATAAAGTGCTATTAAAATTTTCTAATAAGCCTCAAAAACTATTATTTTTTAAAAAAAAAACTCTTAACTTATGTTTTAGTATTAATTCTAAGACAGAAGAGTGGTAAGGGCTAAGCAATGGGGGTTAAGTGACTTGCTCAAAGTCACACAGCTAGGAAGGGTCTAAGACCAAATTTGAACCCAGGACCTCTTGATTCCAGATCTAGCAGCCTATCCACTGTACTACTTAACTATTGTTTCTTCATATTTTACTTTAGATGGTTTATTTCTTGGCTTTAAATTATGGAGGTAGCTTTGTCCTATGCATCCTTTCTTACATTTCTTACTACAATGTCATATTTCTACCAACTGTAATAACAATGAAAACAGTAGCTAGGATTTCAGTTTCACCTTAAGGCTTGCAAAATGCTTTCCAAATACTTCATTTTATTCTCACAGTAACACTAGGAGGTAAGTACTCTTGTTATTTTCCCTATTTTTACAGATGAGGAAACACTTGTCCAGGTCCACTTAGTTACTAAGTATCTGGGGCTGGATTTGAACTCAGAGATCTTCCTGACTTTGAGTCCAGAGCTCTATACACTATGTGACAGCTGCCATTGAACCCAATTCAGAGCCAATGGAGAAAAATAACATCAAAGGCTGCTCTTATTGCACAATTCCTTTTGTTGCAATGTTCCATAAAGTACAAAAATGTAGGAGCTGATCTATAAAAATATCAAAAAAGGAAAAAAATGTCATGTTTGATGGAAAAGCTCTTTTTCCACTGAATCACCTCCTGACTGCTTAAATAGAAATACTTCTTGGAACACTTTATGATCCTAAAGCAGTTTATGTGACTCATATATCATGAGTATGTGTGTGTGCATGTGTTTGTGTGGTTGGTTTTATGAGTTAATTTAGGCCTAAATTTCAAAAAAATGTGTTTTTTTTCAGATTTGATATTGAATGCCAAAATACATTTAAAAAAGACTGTATTAAAATATCCAGAAAGAATTATATATATTATTTAAAGTATTATATATACACTTTTATGTATATTTTTACGTATATGCCAACACACATTTTAAAAAGAGTATATTGGTTCCGGGTTAAGATGGCGGCAGAGTAAGAAGCAGCTCTTAACCTCTCCTGACCAAAACATACAAAACTCCTCAAGGGGACATAAAAACAAGTCCAGACGAACGGAGGAACCCCACAACAGGGCACAGCGTGGAAGGTACGTGGAATCGAGACATTTCCAAGCTAAAAAGGGCTCTCACTCACTCAATCGCGAGCTGAGCAACCGCCCCACCCCCACCCCCTCCACACTCACCTATAGCTCCGAACCCAGCTAAAAAGAAATAGAGCAAGTTTGGGGCACCCATCGAGTCATCAGCAGCTCCGGGACCTGTTCCTGACAGCAGCAAGACTTAGGACCCCATTAAGTCAAAAAAAGCACGCGAAATCTGAGCGCGCGCGCTGGAGCAGGACGCTGGGCGCGCAGAGTGCCGGCTGAGTAGAGGCGTGGGTGGAGGCAGAACTAAGCCTAAGTGGGGAACAAGTGCATACGGATATACGACTGTGGAAGCAGCACCCTGAGACTTGTAAAGAAACCTCCAGCAGAGGATCAAGCAAGAGGGCCCACCAGGGGGCTTGACCTTGGAAAAAACCAGAATTCAGACCTCAGGAGCCAATAGATTGGGAACAGACACTGAGCCCGAGGATAAAGCTGAGAAGCTGCTGGGCTAATGATGGCTACTCAGCATCAACATCAGGAGGTTCAGAAGAGAAAGAATAATAACAAAAAGAAGAAGTCTTTAACACTCGACAGCTTTTACACAGAGAAAATCCAGACAACCGAGCAAACAGAGGAGGAGAACAAACAAGCATCCGGACCCTCCTCAAATAAGGAAAACTCCTCACAAGCTATGGAAGAGTTCAAAACTGAGATTCTGAGGAAAATGGAAGAGATCTGGCAAGAAAATAACAGTTTAAAAGGTAGAATCTTGCAATTGGAAAGTGAGGCTCAGAAATCAAATGAACTGATAAGCAAATTGAACACCAGAAATGACAAGATTGAAAAGGAATACCAAAAGATTATAGCCGAAAACCAAAAAATTATAGCCGATAACCAGTCCCTAAAGGCTAGAGTCGAGCAATTAGAAACCAATGATCTCTCAAGACAACAAGAACAAATAAAACAAAGTCAAAAGACTGAAAAAATAGAAGGAAA
>NC_058130.1:318603279-318621806 GCF_016433145.1 Gracilinanus agilis | reverse complement strand
TTCCTTCTTTCCTTTCTTCCTTTCTTCCTTCCTTCCTTCCTTCCTTCCTTCCTTCCTTTCTTTGTCTTTTATAGTGGATTTAAGCCATAAAGTAAAAATAATGCAGTGACCTCACCTGAAAGTATATGCAACATTCTGCAACTGTAGAATTCTCAGCCTCACTTTGTAAAAAATTAACAGAAATATATTTTCTTATCCCCTCAAGTCCATTTGGGGAGAAAAAAGAAAAATACCTTCATAACAAATATGCATGGTTACACAAAGCAAATTCCCTCATATATACATATATGTAGTCATTGAGGGAATTTATATATATATAAATGTATATAGTTGATTTCATTATTTATAGATTTCATATTTGTGAATTTGCCTACTTGCTAAAATTTATCTGTGACCCTAAAATCAATACTCACAGTACTTTTTCAGTCATTTGTGCACATGCACTAAGTGATGAGAAATTTTGAGATGCCTGATGTACCCCAGCCGAGGTGGAAAAAAGGTGATGCTCTGTGTTCTTTTTATACCTCTCATACTGTTAACAAGTATCTTTTTCAGTCTTTTTACAATCATGTTTTTCACATTTTTATACTTTTGATTGGTAGTTTCATTGTTCAAAATGGCCCTCAAATGTAGTTCTGAAGTGCTGTCTAGTGTTCCTAAGCCCAAAAGGCTATGGTGCCCCTTAAGAAAACACTCATGTTAGATAAGCTTTGCTCAGGCATAAGTTAACTAAGATATCTTTAAACAGAAACAGACATGAAACAAGGTTATGTATTGATCAGCTGACAAAAATACTGTGACCAGAGGCTCCCAGGAACCTAACCCTATATTTCCCCTAGGAGCAATAGTTCAGTATTTGCTAATTCAGTGTCTGCAGCAGCTTGATAGGACATAACTCCTGTAAATGACAAAAATCCACTGTATCTCATTCTGTGCCCTAAATCCATTGTGGATGGCAAGTTCCATCATTGTTCCTTTAGAATAATGAATTGTCATTACTTTGATTATAGTTATTAGAACATTTGAAGTTGTTTAATTTTACAGTTGTGTTGTTATGGTATAAATTGTTCTAGTTCTGTTCATTTCACAAAATAAATAATAATTGTTTTAAATTAGGAAATAAGGAAAGCAGAAAACAACATACTTTAGGTTCTTCTAGTGCATTGACATGCAACTTATCAACTTTAGGCATCTTGAACTCATTCAGAGCAGAGAGGCTTTTTCTTATCTCCTTACCTGCTTGGAGTTTTAGTTCATTTGTAGTCTTTTTACCCCCTGCACTTTTATATATGAAGACTATTCTCCTTGAATACATATAATGAAAGTAAAATAGGATTTGAGTCATTGTGCTTTCTATCTGTCATTTTTTTGTGGCATCTATGAGCTTAACACTTGAATGTTTTTCTTGGTCCTAAAGAGTGAAAAATAGTTGCATTGCCCTGAGAATTTTTTTAAACTCCATTCTTTCTGGTTAGTAACTTTCATATTAGTGAATTTATAGGTCAATTCCACTGTCTTCTGTACATTCTGGATTCTGTAACCCCACTTACAATTTTTGTATTTAATTTAATAACCTTTTTTGCTTTTTTCAGAGAGCAGTGATCTCACTGATGTTGGTACTTCTTATATAATGGGTATAGATTCTTGTCTATGTCCTTCCATAAAGACTATAGAATATCTACTGAATGTTTTAGGGGCTTTTTTCTGAATCTTTTAATATTTCATAGATACTAGTAGAAAAATTGGATTATCTATCTTTTTTATTCGTTCTTACTACATAAGCAAACTCATTTTCTCATCATTCATGTCCATGAAAATAGATTTTGCACCACTTGTCTTGGACAAAGTCATTGTTGATTAAATACAGTACCCTATTGTCACTCACCACGTATCTCCTACTGCATTCTGGGTAATCTGTAATTTTTATTTCTTTGAAATTGTGTGGTTTCCCAAATATAATGTATTTTTTCATATTTTCAGGAAGGATATCCTTAATTTGTAGGGCATTTATAGAGACTAAAAAGTGGGCATAAAGGTTCATAGTTCATGATATTACTATATCTGTTGCACATAGTAAGTACAAAATAAATGCTTCTTAAGAAACTCAAGTCT
The DNA here is from genome assembly GCF_016433145.1 of Gracilinanus agilis. Lineage (NCBI taxonomy): Eukaryota > Metazoa > Chordata > Mammalia > Didelphimorphia > Didelphidae > Gracilinanus > Gracilinanus agilis. The sequence continues at coordinate 318,619,694 of NC_058130.1, read as the reverse complement.
TCATTTTATAATTTTATGATAATTGATATATATTATATAAATAAATGATAATAATACAGCCCATGATGATTTTCATTCCTTTAGTATCTTCCCATCTTTAAGATACCTTAAAAACTCTTTGAATGCTTTTTATCCACATCCTTTTAAAATCTCACAATTCCTGATTTAGATGGAATCCCAGTGACCTTTTATCCTAACCCATTCCTGTAAAGAATTCCTTCAGTAACATAACCAATAAGTGACCATCCATCCTTTGTTGGAAGACTTACTTACCTTCTAAGATAGCTTTTTTTTTTAAACTTTTGGATAACTCTGATTGATAGGAAATTGTTTTAATTTCAAGCCTAAACTTTCTTCTTTGCATTTTCCACTTATTAATTCTATTTCTTCTCTTTGAGAGGTTAAATCTATTACCCCTTTCACGTGTCAGCCTGTCACATACTTGGAGATAGTTACTATGTACCCTCATATATAGATACATACATATATCCCAATTCTTGTCTTCTCCATGCTAAATATCTCTAGTTCTTTCAACCTCTTCTCATGTGACATGATCCCAAGGCCCCTAACATACATTCCTTTCAGTACTCTAGTATCTATTTGAATATGTATCTGAATCTGTGATGCCCAGAACCAAACAAGGTTATTTTAGATGTGGTTTGACTTGCACAATATGCTATTACCTATTTATTCTTGGACATTGTGCCTCTTTGAGAGCAGGCTAAGATAGAATTGCTATTGACTCAGGTTAAGTTGCTCTATTTTCTTCTTCTCTCATTATTAGTGGTTTGGAGCATTTTTCATATGGCTTGGAATTCTGTCCTTTAGGACTGCCTGGTCCTTGGGCCATTTATCAATTGAGGAATGGCTTTTATTCTTATGAATTTGAATCAGTTTCCTATATATCTTGAAATGAGATCTTTATCAGAAAAACTTGTTAGAAAGTTTTTCCTCACCCCTTCTCTTATGTTTTTAGCTGCATTGTTGTTTAAAACCCTTAGAAATTTTTTTTATGTAAGAATTGTCCATTTTGTCTTCTTTGATCCTCTCCATTCTTTATTTAAAGAGGACTTCTTCCCCTATATGTAGCCATAGTTCTGAAGGACACATTCCCCTTGTTCTTCTAATGTGTTTTCTATGTCGCCTTTTTAGATCTAAGTCATTTGTAGCTTTTCTTGTGATATAATGTGAGGTATTGGTCTAAACTTAATTCCAATGTAGTTTTCCCAGAAGTTTTTTTTGTTTTGTTTTTTGTCAAATTACCCCAGTTGTTGGTAATTAAATGATTGAATGTTGCTAGAACAAGTCATAGAATTTTATTTAGTGGCTCCCTTACAAATTCATGTTACAGAATCTCAACTTGAAGACAGTCATTTTTATTTATTTCTTCTCTGGCTCCTTATTACACTCCCACAATAGTTTACCTAAGACTTCTCTTCAATTCCCCAACTTCACTTCTAATAGATGAATTTACTTCCTAATATTTCTGAGAATAAGAATAGTTTACATTTCTCTAACACTTTAAGATGTATGCAAAGCTTTCCTTAAAACAACTTTGTGGTGCAGATAGTAGAAATATAATTCCTATTTTATAAATAAGGACATTTTTTGACTCACTGTCTTTAGCATCCTATGTCTCAGGACTATGCTTACAGCATGATTTCCTCCATTGTTGTATATGACTTCTTTCTCCCCTCTTAAATATCACTTCCAAAAGTCTTTCTCTTTCTTCAATAATTCAAAAATTCAAATGGAGATTAAAATTATAGTTTCACAAAATTTAGTCTATAATATTAAGTGACAGTTTTTAAACAGAAAAAGAGTTTTTGAGGGGAGGTAGAGAAAGGGTAGTCAAAGTTTTTAGATGCCATTCTTCCTTTGGAAACAGAAACAACTTGTATTATCATTTATTATAAACCCATAACTTCCATCTTAGAGTCAATACTGTATATTGGTTCCAAGGCAGAAGGCCAAAAAGGGCTAGGCATGGGGTTTAAGTGACTTGCCCAGGGTCACACAGTGAAGAAGTATCTGATGCCAAATTTGAATTTAGGTCCTCTCATCTCTAGACCTGGTTCTCAATCCACTGAACCACCTAAACACTCCAAATGGTGTTATTATAATTGAAAATAACAAAAATAATTTAATAAGAAACACATGTTTTTATTACAAGAATTTTTCTTTGTCCTCTACCAAATTACCCTATTGACTTTTTTGAATGGCTTACATGCTAATGTTTTCCCATGCACTGAACATATATTTAATTAAAATTAATCTAGCAAAACAAAATTAAAGTATAAGCATTTAAACAATAACAACTGTGATTTCTCAAGGGTAAAAAAAAATAACCTGACAGTGAACTCCTGTTTGTTTAGCTAACATAAAACAGTATAAAACCTTGAGTGGGAACAGGCCAGGACTAGCCAAAAATGCTTCCTACAGCATGTGGTTTAAATGTGGCCTGTTTACCAGTTAGTTCTACAAATTACTATAATAATCCATTTTAAGATTATGAAATTTTAGTGTGTATATACTGAAAAGAAGTGATTAAGAGTTTTATTTATTTCTAGAATAGTTTTTTAGATAAAAAGCTTCTCATACGAATGTTTTTCTGATTAAAAAATACAAAGGAAATTGTCTCAATGTAGAAAAATGAAGAATTGAACATGTCCTCAGCATGTTTTAATCAATTGAAACCTCTGTGTTTTGAACAATATTATCCATTTAAATGAAAATCTATTTCTGCATGGTGAGGATACATTGTAAGCAGTGAAGCACTGAGATGGGACTCAGGAGTCCTGCATTTTATCCCCAACTCTGCCACAGAATTATCCTTTAATTCATTTCTTCAACTATAAAATAAGAATGATAAAAACTATCTATATTTATTACTTAGGAAGATAATATGATTTTCTTTTATGTGTGAGTGAATGTAGCAAAACAGCTTATATAAAGTCTTATTTAAATTATTTAATTTCAATCATAATTTCCTACACATTTCTTTCATATGCTCAAGAAGGCACAGGAATCATAAAGGAGTGAGCTGGGGGTACACTTAAGTCAGATTTAGAAGAAAGAAGCTTCCATTTGCAATTTATTTCCTGGAGGTTGGGATGGGAGAATGCAGATACTTTGTAAATAAGTACAAATGGTCTTTTTCCCTTTAAATGTCATAATTGGGTGTCAGAGCTACACAGGGGAAATGCTTCTGCTGTACCCTCTGAAACTTAACAAGCTTATGACCACAAAATACATTCTTGATTTTGGTGGTCTTTGTATCTCTTTCCACTGACCCAGCTCATCTGTATCAATATTAATCATATTTATATCCATTTTTAAGGGGAAGGCAATACTCCAAAGGTATACATATATGGTTGACCAAGACATCCTTATATGTTGTAATATCATGTTATACTATGCTCATACTTAAACAATTTGTGAAGTTAGCATTCATGTTAAGTAAAGATGTTAGTCATTCTTCTCCATCTATGCTAACTCCATTCTTAGATTTTCCAGAGCTCCTCTGGCTTCACTTTTGCTCAGTTTTCCTTGGCCTTGGCTTTCTTCAGGTCCAAGGAGGGCCCTTTAAACCTAATGGAAGTTCCCCGGTGAGTCAGGATTGTTTGGCTTGCCCCTTCAGAAAGATTTCAAAAGTTCAAACTAAGGGCTCTTCACATGAAAGTTTCAAACAGTCTCTACTGCTTTGCTGGAATTAAAAAGGATAAAAAACATACCGTGGATCAACTATATGAATCCTAACCCTAGCATTTTTTAAAAATCCATATTTTGCTTGTTTTTAGCGTTCATTTAGGTTCCTATGTAACTGATTTATTTTATTTCTTCTTTCACTTTTGAACTGCCATAAAATTTTTAAAAACTTTATTAAAATTTGATTTCTAGATAAATGGAAATATTTAATTCTTACAGTTAAACTTCAGTCTTTGTTCTTTTTTTTCCCCACTTGCAAAAAGTCTACATCTTTCATGATTAACAGATATACTTTCTTTCTGAATAAAAGAATTCCCTAATGAATGCATTTTCATGGGTTTTTTTCCCCCTTCTAGGTTAAAGTCTCTTAAACATATCTGAGTTCCAGGCATGCTTGAAAATTTGCAAGCACTAATAATTGGTTGACTTTAATTGACCCAGAGGTGCTCAGGATAGCTTTCACTATTTCTTGGAATGAAGATATAGTTAAAGTTTAAAACAAAATCTGCTGCTGCCTGTCTTTTTTTCTTTCCATAAACAATAAAGTCCAAATGACCACACATTTCAAAGAAAAAAAAAACGACCTAACTTCTGCAATACTTTTTTTTAAACTTTCTTTAAATAGTTCCATGATCACATAGTGTTTACAAGGCAAACAAAATACACGTGAAAGGGGGGTAGCTTTTCACTAGAGGACCTTCTCTTTAGGACACACTGATGGGTCCTAACTATCTTTCTCTGTTTTCCAGGAAGATGAACATGAAGATTTTTTTAAAAAAAGTTCTTTTGAACTCCTTGATAAAGAAAAAAGTAGATGTAAAACTGAGTACTGTTCAGTCCATGTTAAAATGAAGAGGGCCTTTGAGACACTAAGGATGGCAGTATTTAATTTAGTACAGGCACACATATAGCAGTAGTTTAGCCCAGATTTGAAAAAACGAATTGATATTTAGCCCTGTTCTTAGTTGTTGACACAATTAAGGTAAAAGAGCAAATGTGACATCCTGAGTCCTTTAACTTCAGAATTTAAGAATGTTAAAGACAACTAGGCCTTTTGTCTCACAGAATTTCCTTGTAATCCTTTTGGTCCTTGACTTAAATTCTTTAAGAGTCTGTAAACAATACTGTTTATAACCCTCCTTAACTGAATCCTCTTGCTCTCTGTCCTACTGTATGTAGTTCCTTCCTATTTACTGTGTGCCATTCCTTTCACTCTTACCACAATGGCCATGACTTTTCATCCAGTAAAAGAAATTCTCTGTCTCTCAGTTCCTTCATTGAGAAAATGGTGATCACATTGGCTCTCCCTACCTTACCAAGCTTTTGTGAGCAAAGTGTCCTGCAGGATGGGACTAGTGGAGCTAGATGGCCTGGTGGATAGAACACTGGAGTCAGGAAGACCCGAGTTCATCTGTGATCCTCAGACACTGAATAACTGTGCGACCTTGAACAAGGCACCATTGGCCTCCGTTTCCTCATCAGAAAAACGAGGATAATGATAGTACTCGCCTCCACGATTATGAAAGGAGGGTATCAGATGAGATAAACTTTGTAAAATATTTAGCACGGAATCTGGCACATAATAGGCACTATATAAATGGTTAGTAATTACTGTGAACATTCTAGTGCTATCTAAAAAAGAATTATTATACTTATTATTCCTGAGCCCCGTGTCCCTATATTCCTGGTATCACTACCCTCCTAGCCTTGAAGCTTCTGAATATTATCTGAATCTTACCTCTCTTCTTGTCTCATGGCAGCATCAGATGCCGAGTCCTATTCATTCTATATTTCCTATTCGGCATGTAGCCATTGTCCTTGTTTGAGTCCTCATCAGTTATGACCTAAACTATATTATACTGTCTTCCTAACTGATCTCACTTCCTCCAGTCTCTGCACCCTTCCTTCCATCTTCCCAGCATTTGCAAAGGTAATCTTTCTATGACATGTGGAGCAGGGTATGTCACTTCTCCTAATTAAAAATCTTCCTTGGCTTCCTCTTTTCATAGGAAGAAATATACAGCCTTTAGCCAGGCATTTAAGGTTCACTGTAGTCTGGCTCTGATCTAATTTTCCAATCATTTCAAACCACCCCACTTCACAACTTACAGCCTATTTGAAAGGCTGACTTTGCTCTGCTGTGCCCCCTGCCTCTGTGAATTAGTAGAGGCTATTCAATATCATATCATATCATATCACAACATGATACAATATGATATAATATGATTTATGATATACAAGATCTAACAATATAATTTAATATAATTAATATAAATATGATATGTAATATAAATATAAATTGAATATAATTAATATATAATATAATATGATATAAGATATATGATATAACATAACAATGTAACATAACATAATGTAGTCTAATAAATATAACATAATAATTTTACCCCTTCAATGGGGGTTCTCCAGTATCCAAAAGGGGTGGCCAGTATGTATCTTTTCTCTATCATTAATCAAAATCACCACTGATGGTATTACTCCACTTATCTACTTGACATCAGAATATCTTTTATAAAATAATATGTATGTGTGTGTATTCTTCAAAGATAAAATTAAAACAAGGGTACAAATATTTCTCCCCAAACCTCAGGAGAACACCCTACTTCAGACTCTGGAGAGGGGAGAGGGATTTAGTTCAGAGCTTTGCTCAACTCCTACATTGCATTAGTTCATCCAAGTTCCAGAAGCCCTCTTGGGCTCATTCCCATACCCTTGCTTGTTGGGGCTTCATTACTGGACTGCCTGCAACATTGGGCCTAGATTCCTGCACTCTTTGGTTCCCACACCTCATGTTCCTCTGCCAGAGACCTCACTAGAAGGGGGAAAATGTAGGAAAAGGTTAGAACTCCAGGTGTCTCTTGGCCTTATCAGGGACAGAGGTGAGGATTGTCTAGAGACTTCTTCCTTTGCCACAGTGTCATTGGTTGGATGTCAGTGAAGGAGTTGTTCTCCTTAGATGTGAATACAGAAAAAAGACCTAAGAGTATGTGGAGAGGCAGTTTTAATGATGATAATATCAGGAGAAAAAGGCTATTCCATCCTTGCCTTAGGCCAACACAATGTCCACACACGTCTGGTCCTCTAGTCTCTCCAAAGCAAGTCTCTCCTGCATCTTCCATTTGGTTGATGCCATCTTGGCTAATCTATTAATGGGTCAGGACCCCCACCTCCCATTTACACAAGAAATCTGCTCTCTTTACCTCTCTGCTTAATAAAAATAGCCTTCTCTCATCTCCTCAATGAAGGCTTCCCTGATATTTTCATCTGGAAGTGAGCTATCTTCACATTTTCTTCTAGGACATTGCCTGGTTCTTTTTGTCCTTTTCACTCTCTTTCATGTCACATTTATGTATGTATATAATATACCACCACCTGCCCCCTTGTTATGTTATAAGATTTTGGAGACAGAGACTGTATCATTTTTCAGCTTTGTAGTCTAAGCGCCTAACCCAGTGCTTTCTTTGCATGTGATATATACTTAAAAATATTTGTTTAATTGAATGGTTATAGTGATTCTAATTCAGCTTTAGTGAGGAATTGTATGTCTTTTGTCCTTTAAAACAGGTTCAGAAATAATTTACAAGAGTAAAAGAAAAAGAAATAGGGAAGGGCATAAACAAGTAATCATCTGAACCACAAGTTTATCATCAGCAGTTTCCCTAGCTTCACTGAATTGCATTGCTACCTCATTGTGTCTCTACCACTTGTCACCTTCAGAGTGAATCTCTTTCACTTCTACTTTTGTTATTTGTAATACAGCAGTTTCCAACTTACAATGATTTCTATTTCAAAATCCCACTTGTAGGTCTGTTGTTTGGAATACAAAACAAATGCCACAATGGTAGTTAGAATCCCAAACTAATCCCCAGGAGGCTATTTTATTTATAATATAGCTGAAATGTTGTGCAATTGTATTAAATAATCGTGAAAACAATACTGTTATAATTGTGAGATTTTTTTTCACTACTTTAGTTTCTGTAGATTGGAAACCTAACTACTTCTCTCTTGAACTATAAACTTCAGCAATTTTATGGGAAAAAGAAGGTAACCATCATGAGACATTATTGCTACAAATTCTCATCTGTCTTTGCATTAATACATTTACATTATATAATACTTTAATTTTTGAAAGATGTTTTCTTAACATCCTTATGAAGTAGATTGTAATCACACTTTACAGATGATTAAATTGACTTTTAGAGAGATTTAGTCTGTTGTACCATGAAAAGAAGGCTAGACTTGGATTCAGGAAGAAAGGAGTTTGAATCTTGCCTCAGACACTTACTATGAAATCTTGGACAGGTCATTTAACCTCTGGGACTAGTTTTCTTCATCAGTAAAATGAAGAGGTTGGGCTATTATCATGTATAATATGAATATTGAGCTTATATGTTAATATCAATTCATTATATATTTTAGAATCTTTCAAGCTGTTTGTCACATGTACAAATCATACAAATGTGTATTCCATTCTTTTGTTTTTCTTTGAATGTGATTATTACATTTAGTCATGCAAATATATATGTATGTATGTATATTTGTGAATCTGTCTTGACTTTGATGAAATTTTGTTTATCCTCAGAAGTCAGAAATTGTTCTTCCATCCAGAGACTGGAAAAATATACTTTCCATTTTTTCCCAGGTCTATTTTCTCCTTGGTTTAGAAAATACCTAACTTTTTGACCAGCTCATGTTTTATTAATTTGGTACAGCTCAAGAGTGATAGCTGCCTCAAACAAATTTTTTTCCATCAGTACATTTTTTCTGATTTGTTGTATATGAAATTCTTGTTCTATCTAGTGATTATTTGAAGTCTTGATTCTGGGCATGGTGGTGCGTGCCTATAATCCTTTCTACTGGGTGAGGCCAAAGCTGGTGGTTCCCATGAATTTCCAGAGTTCTAAGATGCAATAGGATTAAAGTTCACTCCCTGGGAGTGAAAGGCCCAGAGCATGTTAAAAACTTCTCTTTTGATAAGCATTAGGATCAGGTCCATAAATGTATGCTATAATGCTGGTCAAGACAGGAAAACCCTGCCTCAAAAATTTTTTTCTTTAATTTTAAAATCATTGTTTTTATGTGAAAATATATTTTTCAAATTGAAGTTACAAGGACACTTGGAAACATTGGGAATGTTTTCCATTCCCTGCCTCTGGAGCCCCTTGGAAAATGATGGAGAGACTTCTAAGGAATGTGGGAAGGCTAACAACTTGCAAAGATGAAGATTATGGGCAACAGGGGAAAGGATAGATTTTCAGTGACTCTATCCCCATAGTTTCTAATCTTAGATACTTCTCTATGCCCTAGGAGACCCCTATCACCTAGACTTCATCCTTGGTCTTTCATTTTCCCTCCTTTCCCCTCCCCACTTACCATAAAAGTTGTATGAAACTATTTTGAGGGCCCCAAGAACATATTTCCTTTCTTTTCTGTCTGTTCTATCTACCTACCCCCTGCATAATTGTAGTTTCACACAGTTATGAGATGGAAAATAGAGCATGGTAGTAGTCGTAGTAGAGCATTTCTTGTGATTTGAGAAGATGTCACCCTATATAAAGCATAGTCTTCTGGGTAGGGTATTCTTAAGTTGGAGAGTGATAGACCCATTCTTCCATTCTTCCTAACTTCTCTGCTTCTCTTGAGGGCACTGCCATTCCTCTGGTCACTCACTGACTCTACCTTCACTTCTCTCTGATATGCAATTAAAAGCCAAGTCTAATTGATTCTAGAATGCTCTCACATATGCTCCCTTTCTCTTTGCTTACATCATATTCACCCTAGTTCTGCCTTTCGTCTTGTCTGACTCCTACAGTAGCCTCATAACTAGTCTTGTATTCAGTTTTTGCCTTTACAATTCATTTTCTAAACTGATCATTCTCAAGGGTAAATCTGGTCTGGTTATGCCACTGTCCTCTTCAAGGTGCTTTAATGACTCCCCATTCTTTCTTTCTTTTTTTCTAAACCCTTACCTTCTATCTTAGAATCAATACTGTGTATTGATTCCAAGACAGAAGAGTGGTGAAAGCTAGGCAATGGGGATTGTGACTTGCCCAGGGTCACACAGCTTGGTAGTGTCTGAGGTCACATTAGAAACCAGGACCTCCCATCTCTAGGCCTTGCTCTCAGGCCACTGAGCTACCTAGTTGTCCTCTCCCAAATACTTCTAAGATAAAATACAAACTTCACTGTTTGGCATTTAAACCCTTCCATAATTTGGCAACAGGTTATCTTTCTTGCCTGAGTCCATATTGTTCCTCTTCTTGCACAACATTCCAAATAAACTGTCCTACTTGCTGTTCCCCTTACCTAGCATTCCATCTCCCATATAAAAACTTTGGCCCAGGCTGACCCCAGGTCCTGGAATGTTCTTCATACTTATCATTGCCTCTAGGTCTAGGAAAATCTTGCTCCCTCTAAGGCCAACTCCTTCAATGAAGTGCAACTCCTTCAAGAGCCTTTTCTGATCTTCCCAGTTGTGCTACCACATGCTATAATCTATGTTTACTTCTCTGTGCATATATCCCTTCACCCCAGTAGAATGTAAGTTCCTTGATGCTGGCAACTGTCTTGCTTTGGAATCTTTCTCTCTACTACCTAGCACACAGTAGGTACTTACTCAATGCTTGTGGATTGATTGATCTTGGAATCTGGTTGTAAGAGTTTACTAATCATAGGACAGGGGAGTTTACTCAGATGGTTAGAATAGGAGATTGGAAAATCAATGGTAATGCAATATTCAGAATCTTTTGTGGTACAAACACTATCCATAATAGGGCAATCCTTGCCCTGCAACAAGATGGCTATGGCTTCTGGCACCCTGGACTTCTCGATGTTCAGATTCTTTCTCTTATCAATGTGTATTCTCTAGTGCCACTTCTTCAACACACAAACACTAACCAGATCCTATATATATGAAAAATCAGTTCTGGATCTTTCTTTACAGGTCAGTTACTTTTCATTTCTTTCTATTCTGTTACCTTCCGACTTCTGATGTGTACTATTTCAGGGGCTAGAACATTAGCTTGTAAGCTCCTTGACAGCAGGGACTATCTTTTGTTTCTTCTTTATCCCCAATGCTTAGCACAGGGCTTGGCACACATAATAGGAACTTAATAATCATTAATTGATTGAAAGGGCAGGAGAACAGGAAAGGAAGATACTTGAGTAAAAAATAGGTTATGGTTGTATTTTGCTCCATTATATCAATAAATTATTAAACCTCAATTTTGTATTAAAATAATTAGGTTTTTTGAATGATATTTTTCAAAGGAGAATAACTTCTTTTGAGAATCAAAATAGGCTTCTAAGAAACCAAGAATATGATTGTTTGCTCAGTATCTGTGATCTACAAAGTTAAGAATGGAAAAATCCTTTTGGATCATAGCTCTTGTTCCCTCTCCACAGTGGGATTATTTTGTACAGTATATTTCCTAATGCTGTGTTGTCTGTAATAATGTCCTTCCTGTATTCATTTTAAACTCATTTCTCCAAAATATTTCCATGATATTGCAATTACTGCAGTGCATTTTGTGATCTTTGCTAGAGAAAAAATAAGTCATTTTTTCTTTGTATTATAATAAATAATAATGTTCAGTTTTAAATTGTCTTATAAATGTGCTTAACAGACTCTAAATCCTTATTTCTTATCAATAGGCAATTAGACTATCCCTATAGTAGTCTTAGTCTTAGTTTTAGAATTACAAAGCTAACATCACTAGGAGATTTCTAGAGTTATCTTCTCATTATTTTCTTTTTTCTTGAATATTTTGAAATTGAGATGATTTCTCTAAAACACAACCCATTTAGACATTCAGTAAGTGTTTATGCAGAATGTGAGGTGAAAGAAGGGAGGAAGGATAGATAGGAGAAGGAAGGGAAAGGAAAGGAAAGCCAGAGGAAGGGAAGGAAGGTAGCCCAGCTGGTAGCCCCCAGCCCCAGTGGGAAATTGACCCGAGCTCTTTGGAGCTCAATAAAGATCAAGTAGCACTTATTGTTGGAAAGCTAGGTTTTATTTAGATTAAGAAAGGGGAAAGTTAGGTAGGGAAAAAGGGGTCTCCTCTGGTATGCACTCCTCCAGGGTCAAGAGCCTCCAGGGTTGAGAGAGCCCAGGGTTTGAGAGAGTGAAAAGGCAACAAAACTCTCTCTTTTATACTTTCTCTGACACCTCGAAGTGGGAGGTGTCGGGGGAAGTTGTAGCAGGGAGTCCTGGGAGACTTTGGCTTAGAATAATTTTAAAAACACAAGAACCTACTCTATAGGAAACATTTTTCAAGATACAACTTCAATCCCAGAATCCAATTTTCAGAAGGGAGTTTGGAAGTTATCAAGTCTGATCATACCTGAACAGGAATCCCAAATACATCCTCTCTGACCCATTTTCATCCCACCTTAGCTTGAAGACATCAGGTTCCCAAATAAGAATCTCCCTTTTTCCAGAAGCAGCCTATTCCACTTTTAATTGCTCCCCTTCTTAAATAGTTTCTCCTTATCTTGAGTCAAAATTTAAGTTTCTCCATCTTTAACCCTTTGCTGTTTAGTTCTTCCCTTTGGGGTCAAAGCAAACAAGCACAACATCCTTTCCATTGGATAGATTTCATATCATCTTCTCCCAACCATGCCTCCTCTTTTCTAGAGTGAACATCAAATAATTTCTTTAACCAAGTCTTAAGTAGCATGGTCTCAGTCCCCTGTGATCTCTCTACTCTAGTTGTGCTGCAGCTTATCAAAATCCCCCCTAAAATATGGTCCCTCAAACCAAACATGGTATTCACAGTAGTTTGACTAAAGTCAATGGAACTATCCCCCCCTTTCTAATGATTATATTTCTATTAGACATACCTCTGGCTCTTACTAACTGTGAGACCTTGCTCAAATCAGTTAATCTCACTAAGCTTCCATTTCCTCATATGGACAATGGAAATAATGAAGAGTACCTATTTCATAGAGCTTGTTAGGACAAAGCAAGAAAATGTCCATAAAGTGCTTTGTAAAGTCTAAATCATTCTACCTTAGGATTCCACATCATGGACCATCCAGCCAAACTTCATTTTACACCTGAGAAAAAAAAGGTTCGGAGTGAGTTAAGTGACACTCAGCTAGAACAACATTGAGAGTAAGCACCAGGGATAGGATTAGAACTCAAGTCCTTATTATTATTATAACAGCCTAAATCAAATGATCTGTTTTGTCTGTTACATCATCATTGACTTGGCAGAGCGCTGAAAATACCAGGTCATTTTAACATTAGATGCTGTCAAATACATCTCTCATCCTGTACTTGTACACTTGCTTTTTTTTTCTCAACTCTGGGTAGTAGTTCCTGTGATCTGATCATAACCATAAACTTCTTTCTAATATCAGTTGCCCATAATTCTAGTCTGTTGAGAACATTTTGGATTTCCATTCTGGCATCCACAGTATTAGTCCTCCCATCCTGTTTAGTATACTGCACACCTTATGTAAGCCTTCATTTGATTTATGAATAAAAATGCCCAGATGAATTGGAGCCCTGATTAGAGGGAAGATCCTAAATCCAGAAAATTTCCATCAGGGACAGTTAGATGGCCTTGGATTCAACAGGAGTTTTCACATAGGGGACAGATGAGTAAGTATCTGCCACCCATCCAGATTGTATCTGTCCTTGGAACAGCTGGATTTGGAGGCAGGAACATCTAATTTTAATTTTTACCTTAAACACTTCATAGCTCTAGGCCAGTGAAGTCGCTCAGTAGATAGAGTGCAGGGCTTGGAGTCAGGAAGACTTGACATCTTGAGTTCAAACATGGCCCCAGATACTTACTAGCTCTGTGACCCTGGGTGAGTTACTTAGTCCTGTTTCCTCAGTTTCCTCATTTGTAAAATGAGCTGGAGAAGGAAATAGCAAACTACTCCAATATCTTTGCCAAAAAGACCCCAACAACAACAAAAACAACAAAAACAAATGGAGCTACAGGAAGTCAGACATGACTGAGTAATGAATGATTAAACAAAGCTACACAACCCTGAGAAAGTCACCCAAGCTCTCTCATCCTCAGTTTCTTTACTTCTAAAATTAGGAGAATAATAGATTTTACTGTACAAAGTTATGAGGTTTCAACAAAGACTTTGCAAACCTTAAAATGATATACAAATGTTGGCTATTCATGAAGTTAGAGTCAAAAAGATAATTAATCTTACCTGTACTCAGAGGGAGAGAAAGTAGCAAAAATTATACAGATTATAAAGCAAGCCTATTATTGACTGTTCTGGGTGAAAAAACATCAGAGAATAATATGCTAAGAATAACATAATTTTTACATTCTATAAATATTAGCTTAGCTGTTGGCATTCTGAATATGTGATTCTCATCTAATGATCAAAAAGTGACAAACTATTTAAAGAAATCAATTACTTTAATTCTGACAATCTCAATATAATGGAATCAGACCACAAGAGGAAGTTACAGCCAAAGGGAAAGAAGATTCACAAGTTCTCTTTCAAAAAGCAACTAAAGGACTTCGTCTTATTATGAGTCCAAAAACAATAAGAAAGAAACATTGCTTCTTGGGATGTTTGAACGCCTCATGATAAGCATTTGCAAAAAGATCACCGTGAAGATAACTGCAAGATAGATACTATCTGACGTTTGGTGCAGGGTATAAGGAAGTAAAGAAATTCTTTGAAGGGTATGATAAGACCCTTAAATTATTGGAAATAAACCAGGTGACAATGTTGAACCAAACAAGAGGATAGCAAAAACATATAAATATTGGGAAATACAGTTCAGGAATAAAAAACAAGATAGGAGAGAGAGCCAAGGTGTATGGACTATAAAGAAGCCTTATACCTAATGTATCATGAATACATTTTTCAAGAAAACAGTTGAGAGTTGCTATACATGGCCATCACCAAAATCTGAAGTAATGAAGTTGATTGTATTTTAGTAGAGTAATGACTGGTTATTCATTTGTGACTAATTTTCAATTAAAAAAAATCTACTTATATTCAACCCATGAGTTTGTTAGAAAAAAAGAGTGAAATAAATTATAAATTAGATGAAATAATAATAGGGAAAAGATATAATACCCACCAGTGAAAACTTCAATCTGACTTTTTACACAAGCTGCAGATGAAAAAAAATCAAGAAAAAGCAGATTATTACTGTTTCCTAAAAACATTTGTTGTTGTTCAGACATTTGTTGTTCAGTCATTTCAGTCGAGTGATTCTTTGTGACCCCATTTGCAGTTTTCTTGGCAAAAGATACTGGAGTGATTTGCCATTGCCTTTTCCAGCTCATTTTATAGATGAGGAAACTGAGGCAACAGGACTAAATAACTTGCCCAGGGTCACATAGCTAGTAAGTGCCTGAGGCCAAATTTGAAGCTGACTTTAGGCTCAGCACTCTGTCCACTACCCCATGTAAATCATCAATAAAGAAGACAAAAAAAGCTTACGAATTGCCTCTGTAGTAAATCCTTGATATTCTTTCCATGTGGAAAGAAGTGACTGCCAAGAGCAACAACAGTGAAGAACATAAACTCATTTGTAAAATCTTACAGGAATATGGTGGACGATTATGAGTAGTATAATATCATAAAATAGCAATCACCTATTGAGGGAAAACAAGTTTTCCAAAAAGGATTTGTTGTTGACAAACCCAGCTAGACAAAATAATTCTAAGGAGATTTAAGGATGAAACTGGAAGGCAGGTACTGAATAGGTGAAAATATTTGTGAAATTTGTATTATGAACTCTTTTCTTCATAAGTGACAGAGAAACTGCCACATTTGGAATATAATTTCACAGTCTAGATGTGCTACATGAGGAAGCAGAAATATTTACTACAGAAAAAAAATTGGAGAAGAATGACAGTGTTAGACCAGATGTACACAGAGGAAATCCATGTTGGAGACAATATAATTGCAAGAGTTTCAAAGAATAATTTCTCAAGGTATCTAAAAAGGAAAAAACAGCAAAGCCGGAGTGGAGGGAGAAATCACAGATCTATTAAAAAAAGTAGACTACATAATACAATAGTAACTACCAAACTCTATGCCTATTTTCCTATCTCTATAAATGATTTTAAAAGAAAATTTTTCATAAACACTGAGGTCATGCTTGATAAAGATATTAGAGATAATAGCCAGCTTTTATGTATAGAATTTTATAAAAGACTATATGATAATAGGTATAGAAAGACATAGAAAATATAAGATTCTCTTATACTTATTGTTTGTTGACCTTAAATAATCTATGATTCTGAAGAACAAAATACCACTTTAAAGGCTCTCCTTCAAAAAAGAAGCCTACCGTGCATATGCCAAAATCATATAAGGCTATTTGAAAGATAACAAATGAGAACACTCTATTGGGGGCTCATTATTTAAGTTAGTGAGACTTAAGATGGGAAAAGTATACTTGACAAAGGAGTTACTCTCATGGAGGACATTAATTACAGTAAAGGAAAAAGGGATTCCCAATAAATGATGAGTTTCTCCAGATACTTATGTTTTTTGATAACACTATATTTTTTACATTGATTGCTGTAATATTAGAGTCACCTAAAAGTGACTGATACTTATTCAAAGGAGTTTGCCCTAACTACCCACACACAAAAAACAAGTGGATAAAGGGGTGACTTGTTCAGACTCTAATTGACAATTGGTTGGATATCTCTTAGAAACATTCCATTGGTATATATATATATATA
>NC_058130.1:318568173-318603192 GCF_016433145.1 Gracilinanus agilis | reverse complement strand
AAGTTAGTGAGACTTAAGATGGGAAAAGTATACTTGATAAAGGAGTTACTCTCATGGAGGACATTAATTACAGTAAAGGAAAAAGGGATTCCCAATAAATGATGATTTTCTCCAGATACTTATGTTTTTTGATAACACTATATTTTTTACATTGATTGCTGTAATATTAGAGTCACCTAAAAGTGACTGATACTTATTCAAAGGCGTTTGCCCTAACTACCCACACACAAAAAACAAGTGGATAAAGGAGTGACTTGTTCAGACTCTAATTGATAATTGGTTGGATCTCTCTTAGAAACATTCCATTGGTACATATATATATATTGGTTGGTCTGTGTGAATGGGCGATGAGCCAAATCCAGATTTAATTAACAGTAGAAGTGGGGACTGGATTGCCTTTAGGCAAGAATACAAGGCTTTTTATTGACCAAAAGCTTCTGCCATCTTTTCCCATAGCAATATCCTTTAGGTGATTATCTAACACATCACATGTTGAATAGAAGTGGGCTGTAACACATTGCCAGTGGGGAATTGCCCAGAAATAAAGAATATCCTCAAAGATAAGTCTGTGTAGAAAGGAATAACCAAATAGGGGAAAGAGTGCTGTGTTTGGAGTTAGAGGGGTTGGGTTCAAATTCCTGTCCTTCCTCTTACTACATTAACCAAACCACTTCATTTCCCTAGATTACAAGTTCCACATATGTAAAAAGAAGGGTTTGGGGTAGATGAGTTCTAAATTAATGAGTAATTAATTTAATAAGTTGTTAGTTAAGTTAGTAATACATCTACATCCTTCATCCCTTTCTCCCCAGAAGAACCCCTGTGTGTTTGTGTTTGTGTTTATTTACCCATTTCAGACTAAATATATGAGAATGTGGTTACTGATTTAAAAAAAATTAATACAGCTCAAGTCAAAATGACTTTTGGCAGCTTTATTTACAAAAAGAGAGAGAAAGAGGGAAAGTAGAGAAATGGGTAAGAGGGTAGAGTAGGATATCTAACCTAACACTAAATAGTTGCTCTGGTCCCTGGCTCAACCCAGGCAGGACTAGTTAGCCTTCAGCCAAAGGATCCTCAGCCAAAGGGCCTGGTGGTGAATAAAACAAAGGTTCCACCTAAGCGGCCTCCTCCAAGAAGGGGAGACCTCTCCAGAAACTAATCTCTCCAGAAGCCAGGAAAGGAGTCAGCTTTTCCCTCACCCAAGTTGTAGCTCCACATTGCAGTCCCAGTCCAAGATCCTTTGAGAGCTCAAAGACCTCATAAAAAGCACCTGACAGGAAGTTTAGGTCCTTTTTCAAGACCTTTATGTCACTTCCTGTTCCTTCCTCCACTTTATGGGGACCAATTGCAGCCTTCAAATTTGTTTAACACTGCCCAGGGGGCAGTCAGTCACTTCTGGAGGTGTATCTAATTTTAGTAAGTGGTTTGTGAACCTCCCCTACTTAACATTAAGTAGGAGTGTCTTTGCTTTTGGTTGATTAAATTTAAAAATAGGAAGTGGAGAGTTGATCCCATCTTCACACATGGCAGGAATATTAGGAACGCCATAATGGAGTGTTCCTACAAGTACCTTAGTTTGACTTCCATTTTGGCTCTCATATCCCTGAAATTAAAGGTAAAATCAGATCAGAGCATCATACTTCCTCATAGTATGACAATTTTTTGTAGTCTTGGCTGCCAATGGGTAAGGGCAATACTGCTGCAATTGTCCTGCAGGTTTGTAGGACATAAATCACTTTAATTGGGCTTTGCTGGTGACTCAAGGACCTGTTATGATTTTATTCTGTTTTACTCATAATTTTATACACATGAGATTTTGGTATATATTTTTATCCAGAATTTTACTTTTTCTCTTCTATTTAGGTTTGTTTTTCTTTTGAAAATTGACTCATATACCCCATAACTCAGCCATGTATCCTAGGTGATTCTGGTGTTGGTCAACACCTTCCTCAGGGGGGATTGTAAAATTATCCTAAAATTCAAGGTTTAAAATCTTTTGGAGAAATTTTAAGAAAAAGAAAATCACCAACACCCTGAATCAAGAAGGTGGATCTTTTGGAGAAGGTGCAATAAGGATGCCTGTAGAAACCATACAGTGCATCAAAGATCCAGAGTGAACTTTTGAATGTAATGAGCTGAATGGAAAGGGGTTGAACATAGTATTTATTCTGAATGTAAACCCTTATGCCAAAGGGAAGTGCCCCCAATTGGCTTTTTGTCAATGTGTCTATCAATAATTTTTTCTTTCTCTTTTCTTTCTTTCTTATCCCTGAATTATTGTAGTTCCCTCTAGGTAAAGTACAATATTTTAGACACCTCTAGTAAGAGAATCTTTACAGGTATAAACTAATTATTATTATTAATTAAATAATTAAAAAATATTAAATGATTCATTGGGGAGACTAGATATGTTAATCTCCCCAAAAACCTCAATTGGGGAGATTTCAACATGCTCACTTCTTAAAAGAATCACAGGGGGGATTTTTGAAAGAGAATTTCTCTCTCCATTATATTGCTTTATTAATGTTATCTCTCAGTGAAGTGGAGGTCAAAGACCACTGAATAATTCAAGTACAGACAAGACCTCAGAGAAAAGAAGTTAAACAACCAAGTAACCAACAAGACAGGAAACTGATTCCACAGGCACTGTCCCTCTGGGCGGTCCAGGCAAATTAAGAAACTATGGTTGGTTCCTGAGAATGTGATATGTAAGAGCTGGTGGGTGGAGCAAACTGTTTATAAGGGAAGACCCAGGAGCCTGCCAGGTCCTTCTGGCTGGAGTGTGGAACCTGAGGCAACCCTTGCCAGTGCTAGACCAAAAAGAATATCCTACAAGACTTGGTCATACCTGGAGGTGCTACTTAATTTGCACATATTGATAGAAAACTGCACTGGATTGTTTAGTAGAAATGTCCACTTAAAACAGTTAACCCAGATGAATGTAACCAAGAATTCTAAAAATTGATCAATCAGAACAAGGATATGTTTTGTCGAGTTCTGACTTGACAAAACTCTGGAGGAACTGTATTATTCTAGCATGGTATCTTTCCTATAACAGATAAATCTATTAGTTAGCAATCTTCACTTTAAGGGAGATTTTGAGTAGATATAACATTGACTTGCCTAGGACATAAAACCATTTATTTTTCTTGCCTTCCATACTTTCTGGAACTAAGATCCTCAGACCTTAACTCACTTTTGCTTTCATTTGTTAAGTTTGTGCATGCATGTGTATATACAGCATGTATGTTTTGCCAATGTAGCTTATATAGAAATTCAGCTAATGGAGAGGCAAGAATAGATATCTTGGATATCCTGCTTACTATGCAAAGGAGTCCCTCCTGGAGGGAAACAGAAGAACGGGACACTGTGCTTTCCTCAGAGTGAGGGTACCTATTTAGAAATGTATCTATCTACTCCTCTAAATATTGCTACTGTATAGGAATTTTTTTTTGTTCAAACTATTTCTTTCATCACTATCCTTTAGAGCAGGGGTTGGCAACGTATGGCTCTCTCAGTCCATATCTGGCTCTTTTGAGGGCCAGATATGGCTCTTTCTGCAGAAGCCATAAAGTCAATTTTTTTTAGGCGCTGTTACAGGAGCACACACTGTTATAGGAGTGCATACTGTGAGCACTGTACGGCTCACAAAATGGCTCTCACGGCCAAAAAGGTTGCCGACCCCTGCTTTAGAGGATGTGCATATGTCAAGTTTATTTAAAGGCTTGACCTTTTCCCACCAAGTGTTAGTTACACAAAGACTGTCACAAATTAGTGAGGAGTAAGTAAACTTATTTATCCAATAGCAAGTAGAAAACAAAGTTTTACAGATATACTAGAAAATAGAATTGAGTAAGCTTTCCCACTGGGTGTGAGGTATCTCAGAACAAGCAAGACAAATGCCTGCAATTTCACCCAAATGGAAATTCCCTCAGGCTTCTTGAGAGGCATACTGAAAATCAAGGATATGTGCGAGGAACTGGGTTTCTCTTATTTGTCCTACATTTTATCAAAACCCTTTCTCTCTCCCCCCAAGGTTACTCCTCAAAGAGAGTCTTAGAACCATGTGTGTCCTTTCTCAAAATAAGAAATATGAAGATCTCTTCTCTCCCAAGCTCTTGTGCCAGTTCCACCTTTCATGCCAGCATCATTCTCTCCATCTTTCAGATTCTTATGTAAATATGTCAGGCTTGGAGCTGGGGTTACGTACTTTTACTTCTTGTGGCTAACTGCTGTGGAAAGTCCAATCCCATCCTTTACTGTAAAATAAATATAATAACACTGATCCATCTTTTAGGGATATTTTGCAAATTAGCTAAATATTTGCCTTCCAAAATAAATAAAATATATTTAAAGACTGTTTACCTTCTTGTCTGTGCCTGTAATTTGTATATAAGAGGTTATAAAGGTTATGATAAACTTAGCATAAATTTGAAAGTTTAATCAACTCATTATATGCTAGTAGACTAAAAGGACAAATTCAAAACTGGTACACTAAAATTGGATTTGTTTTACATTTGAAGAGAATGTAACAATAAGATAGTAATACAATTTCTACTTTGTTCTTTTTGTGCATATGTAATAACAATCATAGTTTTTATTTACGTAGAGCTTATTGTGTTCCACTGCTCTTTTGGATGGATAATCTATGGACAAATTCTTAGATCAGTCTATCTTTCTTGTCTATCCTCTGAATGAATTTAGTAAAAGAATGAGCTATGTGAATTTTTTATAGAGAATTGTAACACCTTCAATTAATTTGATTGGGTTACCAGGAAGTTTAATTATAAATTAAAAGATTTCTATGGCCCTAATTTTGAGACTTGTTCCTCAGGAAAAGGGGGGTAGTATAATTAGATTTCTATTTTTATCTTAGGTCATTCTTTGTTTTGAGTTACTAGCTCTGATAAAGTCCTTTAAAACAGACAGATAGTTATGTATATATTCTTTTGAACTCTTTTCCATGCTCAGTAAGCCCTGGAAAGTACCAGTGTGTTGTCTGACCCAAGCATTATCATAAATTCCTCACATACTAAATTCATAAACACTTTTACCTTTGTGTTTTTCTGGAGTTCATGTAAAGGTCTGACTTGTGTTTATTTTCTGAATGTTTCCAAGGAAATAGAGCAGTTCCATGATGTTTCATATAAGAGATAGGGTTGTCTTACCAGGACAGGATACACAGTTTGTATTTTAGCTGATACTAAACTTTTAGCAACATTAAAAAGAAGAAAAACTAGAGTAACTTAATATTTATCAGAGTAAAAAGTTGGTTTTGAAAATCCCTTAAAGTATATTTATAAAAAAATAACAAGATCAGGAATAATAATATCCAGTGTTTGTATAGTGCTTTAAGTTTTATGAAAGTGCTTTACACCATATTACACAACAACCCTGGAAAGTAAGTGCTGTTATTAGTCCCATTTTACAGATGAGAAAACTGAGGAAGACAAAGGTTAAATGACTTTCACAAGATCACTCAGCTAGTCAGTGTATGAAGCCAGATTTTGAATTCATATCTAAATTCAGGTTCAGTTCTTTATCCACTACACAAATTAGCTTCCAATGTTCACATCGATAAAGTTAAATATAATATGAAAAACATTCCTTAATCTCCTTCTGTTTCAAGGCTCTCCTAAACCCACTCATTTCTCTGCCCAGCTACCAGAGTGAGTCATTTCAAATGTCCATGTCACCCCCCTACTCAAGAGACTCTAGTAGATAACCTGTTATTCCAGGGTCACTTCCGTGCACCTTTCTCTCAAGTTTTATTACATATTGCTCTCCTTCCCGCACATTTGGGTTCAGCTAAGTTGTCATTGTTGCCTCTTCCTCAGAGAAGAGGAATTTTCTTCTGTTTTCTCTGTGCTTTGGCACAAGCCATTCTCATACCTGAAATGGATGCCTTGCTCACTGTTTCCTGATAGAATCCCTCATTTCCTTCAAGGCTCAGCTGAAAAGCTGATTCTATGTTAAACATTTCCTGATCCTCACAGCGATGGCCAGTACCTTCTCACCAAAATTAATTCTCTTTTCTTATGTCCCTATATATGTAAAATATGTGACACTGCAAGCTAGACCGAAAATTCCTTGAGTGCGTGGACTATTTTTGTCCCTGATACCTAACAGAGCACCTGGCACATAGTAGTCACTAACAGATGCCTGTTGATTGGCTGATGGCCTATGTGAGTATTCTGGAGATAGCTAGTTAAGTTCAGAGATGCTTGTTTAGTGGGTTGGCCGTAGAGTGATAGATATTGTGAACTCAGCAAGTCACAAAGGGTATTTTCCAAGTTGCAGAGAAAATACAGTCCACATGTGTGGAAGGAATTTCCACATCAAGAAAATCACGAAACTTTGAAGTAGTTTATTAGAAATAATACAATTTTCTAGCCAAGGAGAAGAACGTAATTTAAAGACTTGAAGGAGAAGAGTGATCGCGTTAATTTTTTTTTCAATTTGACTTTTTAAAGGCAGTTAGCATCATGACACATGTCTTTAGTAAAAATAAGCTTATGGTTGAATGTTAATAAATGCCTTCCAGACATTTTTATTTTTTGCAGAGACTGAAACAAATGTGGGAAAGAAGAATTCATAGTTCAGAGGTCTCATAAGTAAATTAAATAATGAATCTCCACCATCTTTATTGACTCTTTACTTCTTTTTTCCCCTCCAGTATACACATTCTCCATATGAGAGATTCTGCATTCTAAAACCAAATAGGGGCGAGCTTTATTTCTAAAATCTTCATCTTTAGTTAACCATTTTTATCAGTGTTCTTTCTCCAAATATAAATCCTGTCTCCAATTATAAATTCTATTTGTATTTAATTCTGCTGTTGAAAACGCTAGAAGGAAAAGCATAGTATATTGGTTAGAATTTGGAATGAGGCCTATAGTTCAAATCCAGCAGTGCTATTATTAAGCAATTATGAGTCCTTAGGCCAGTTTTCTCTCTAAACCTCGGTGTTTTAATAAATAAAAAAATTCAGGGAAATGATTTAGATTATTACTAAGGCTCTGTTCTAGCTCTAATTTTGAAAACAAATCTCTAAGAAACATAATTGCCAAATTTAGATTGAAGAATGAGAAATAACTACAAAAAATAGCCTTTCTTTTCACCTTTATGATCAGAGAGATACAACAATGTATAGGGGACAAAGTGTTGGATTGGAAGTCAAGGGACATAAGTTCTAGTCCAAACTTTGCCATTTCCTAGCTATGTGGCCTTGGAAAAAATTGCAGCTTTTCTTGACTTTAGTTTCCATCTTTTGGCTCTGGACAATCTTTAAGGCTTTCCCTCATCCCTGGAATGTTCTCCCTCTTCCACTCTGACTATTGGTCTTCCTGGCTTCCTTTAAGTGCCAATTAAAATCCCATTTCCTATAGGAAACTTTACCCACCTCCTCTTAATTGCAGTACTTTCCCTCTGTTATTTATTTCCTAATTATCCTGTATATAATTTGCTTTGCAAGTTCTTGTTTACATGTTATCTCCCCAATAAGATTTTAACTTCCTTAAGGGCTGGGACTGTCTTTTGCCTATTTTTGTATCCCCAATCTTCAGTGCAACACCTGCATTTTGTAGGTGCTTAATAAATGTTTGCTGCATTGAATTAAATATTTGGGGCCCTGAATTATAACTACAAACTTTGATGAATATTAGAAAAAAATCAGGGAATAGAAATAGAAAATAGTATGCATCAGTGATGGGCAAACTTTTTAAAGAGGGGGGCCAAAGGAAAGGAAATGCTCATCTGTCAGTCTGTTTCTAAGGCAACCTTTTTCAAAGTTTCATTGTATTGTATCCTACTCATTGTCTTGGTCAGATTAGGAATAATGTTGCAGAGCAAGATAGAACATTTCAGGGTGCTGCATCTGGCCCTTGGGCCATAGTTTGCCCATCACTGGTATAGGTTAAGGTCTGCCTCACTTGTACACACCTTTATTACTAAAATATGAATCTTTTTGGAAAAGTAAATTAAATCACTTTTACCCATAAATTTGCTTTTAAATTTATCAGTGTTTGGTGTAGTGCAATCTAATATGACACTGAACCTGTGAATTCATTGATGTAGGTGTTTTCTCAAATGATGTATATTGCAGTTCATCTATCCATGCTTGCCCATCTTCTGTGGCTCTTGACAGTGAGTGTTGTCCCATTGTTCACCATGGGACTTTCATGGCAGGAATCTTCTTCATGTTTTCTTGACAATTCAAGGATACCTTTGAAGCACGAGGGCTACCCTAATAGCTATCCCTTTCTCTTTTCCACATGTCCAGACACACCTTTTTTCTAGCCTTCATTTGTTTGATTATATCATTTATCAAAAATCGTCAATATTCCTTTGGTGATATGTCACAATATGTGCAAATCTGTTGTGGCATCACTCCATCACTGTCTTGGGTGATTTTTCAGATGCTTTTGTGTTCTATAGCTAACAGCTATGGAAAACCCCTGTAGAAATCATAGCATTTGTAAGGTAGAAGAGATCTTGCCAGCCATCTTATTCAATCCGTATGGGAAACCAGCCTTACTTAGCTTGAACACATCTAAGGCAGAGGAACCTACCAACTCTCAAAGCAGACTATCCTTTTATGAAGCATTTCTAATTATTAAAAAGAATTTTGATATTAAAAAGATGAGTCTTTGTTTCAGGAAGAAGTTTGAATTGATTAAAGGAGCTTTACAATTTCTTTTTAATATATTTTTATTTTTTCATTGAATAGTTTTCAATTACATGTAAAAAAACTGACTTTTAAAAAATTATGAGTTCCAAATTTTCTCTCCCTCTAGCCTCTACCCTAACTCTTGAGAAAGCAAATAATATATTGATTTCTCATTTAAAGTCTTGCAGAACATATTTTCATATTGCAAAAAGCAAACACATACATATTTAAAAAAACAAGAAAAATAAAGTTTAAAAAGTATGCTGCAAGTTACATTGAAAATTCATCAGTTCTTTGTGGAGGTGGATAGCATTGTTCATTGTGGGTCTTGGATCATTGTTTTGATCAGAGTAGCTAAGTCATTCACAGTTGATTGCATATTTGCTATTATTGTGCACAGTGTTCTTCTGGTTCTTCTCACTTCAATTCATAGCAATCTTCTTAGGTTTTTCTAAATCTATCCTGCCTATCATCCCTTATAGCACAATAGTATGCCATCCTAATTATATAACACAACTTGTACAGCCATTCCCCCAATTGATAGGCATTCCCTCAATTTCAATTCTTTGTCACTACAAAATGAACATATAAATATTTTTATACAAATAGGTTCTTTTCCTATTCTTTGATCTCATTGCAATATAGACCTAGCAGTGATATTATTGGGTCAAAAATTATGCATAGTTTTATAGCCCTTTAGACATAAGAATTTTACAATTTCCCCAAAGAAATGCCATACTTTCTTCCACCTATTTAATTCTGGGCCTGGCTTGTCCATTTGAAGCAGCTGTCCAAGAAATTCCTCAAACACACACACAAACACACAGATGAGTTTTTATATGTATACATGTGTAGACATAGAGATGGATGCATTCACTTCCCATTGGACTTTAAAATGTTATTAATTCCCTCTGCAAATGATTAATAATATTTAAGTAAGCATTTAAATACATTAGAGAAACTGCAATACTTTGTGAAGAAATATTTTAAATTTGATAATTTTCAAACGATTTATCTGTTTTATAAGTTTAGAGTCTTGTTTATTGGCTTCCTTGAAAGCAGGCATTCCCTATATTCATTTTAAATCCACTCAAGTTCTCTCAATCAACTAATTGCTTCAAACAATTATTGGAATCCTCATGAATGGACATGTATGATTTACAGGGTGACAAAAATGGCCTATGGTTTTTCAGTAGAATTGAATAACATAATATTTGTTAATAGACAATAATAACTAAATAAGGTGCAGAGAACATTAATACTTAATCAAAGCATCCTTCTAAAAATAACCTGGAAGAAAATGATAGGAAAATTGGTTTAGCAAAAAATTAGTGTGTTTTAAGGACATGTGAGTCTATTTTGGCCAGAGAATTGGCTTGTTGTTTAATCCCTGTGACTTTAGAATTACTTATTAAACTGGATGGCCTTTGGTCAGAGGCCTGAGGAGCAGGCACATGAATTGAGCATGACAAGTACCGTGACCTTGTTTATTTGTTTTCTCCATGTCTAAAGATCTCCGTGACCCAAAAATATACTTGACAAAAATTAAGTTTAAGACCGACCATGAGAAAGGTAGGGAAAATGGTGGGTGGTGAGAGAGAGAAAGAAAAAAATGCACGTGGAGTTCTAAAATTAAACATTCCTATGAATGTGTTGCAAGGTAATAGGTCAGGTCTTTGGCTAGCGGGGACAGTCTTGGGTTCCCTTCCCCCAGCAGAGCAGTGAATAGAGAATTTGTGCCACCAAGGATTCAGAGCAAAGTACTCTGCCCAAATAGATGGTACAGTGCAACAATTCAAGAATATGTCTTCTTTTGCTAGATTTTAAAATAGCAAATGGACTGATTTGCTGATGAGGCCCCTTCATTTAGTGATTTAACACATTATAAACCTTCAGCAAACACAATGCACTACCAATTTGCCCATGTTCCCTAGTTCTCAGTAAGATTCTCAAACTTTCTCTAGGATTATAGGCTTGCATTTTCCCTTGGGTACAGAATCTCATCAAGTTCCAGCTAGGTTAAGAAGGCCTACCAAGCTTTAGGGTCATTCTAGAGTTCTGGAAGTGCAAAAAATAATTTGGTATTAGGATCCCTCCAAGCCCCCTAAGTGCACAAAACTTTCAAAAATGAGTGAAAGATATAAGATGCCATAAATATTTTCATTTACAACTAGTACCATATAAATTCAGAATAAAACATGAACCCAACATATAGTATATGTAGTGACAGCTGCTGAATCTGTGGTGATATCAGTGACAGCTAGTTTTTTCTAGCACATATTTGGCTGGATAAGTCATTCTTTTCAAAATCAAAAAGAAAATATAAATTGCATAAGGGGGAGGGAGAGAGGGAGCTAACACTGCTGGTGCCAGCAAATGGGCTGATGGTGAAAATGTTAACACTAAACAAAGGAGAATGCAACAGTTCAAAACCAGACAGTCAATTATGGCTTGTTTCAAGTGCTAAACTTATCCACATTCAGGATCTGGAAAGCTGCTGAGACAGAAAATGGCTCCAAAACTTGGGAAACCCTGCTGAAAGGAAACTTATTTCCTTGAATCTTTAAATCTGAAACTAACAAGTTATATATTTGTCATGATTGTTTGTGAAAAAGATCTTTAGTACTTGATCAATGACAAGGTCCTTAAAAGAAAATCACCAAATTCCTGAATCACACTTTAAAATAAATAGAAATTCCAATTCTTAATTATCACCTCTATAAACCAGAAGTGTCCCAAAGAAAAGATTTTCTTAGTCTGATCTCTTTTTCATCTCAGAGGATTTGTATCTGGATATGTATACTCTCTGCAGAGTTGTGACTTTATGTACTTAGTATGATCACCAATCATTTCTTTTTTTCATATTGAATAATTCTTATTTTAGCCAATTAGCAAATCCTTAGATATCTGTTTAATTTCCTCAGTTATCTTATTTGAACTCTTTAAGGTGCAACTGTGCCGAGGTTTTGTACAAGCAAAAAAGTTTGTTTTCTCTTTGGCTTTTGGCACCCAAATTAGCTGACACTCAACATTTGGTTAGCTGTTTTGGCAATAATAGCTCTTTGAGTCTGAATTTTCAGGAAGCAAGATATCTATATTGATCAGTAATTGATTTTTCTAGACTGTTTTTTCAAAAATATATTTAGCAGAAGGAAGCTCACGTTTTGGTGAAAAGAAAATAAGGTTGGTTTTAGATTTGTTGAATTTGATGTGCTGTCAGGAAAAGGAAGAGGTGCCCTGTAGACAGTTGGAGATTCTAGACTTGTACTCTAGAAGTAGGGGGCATTCATTATAATGTATATAATGATAAATTAAGGAATGTTCTTTTTAATTCATCAATTTTAAAGTAAAATGAAGCTCTGAAATACAGTTGATATGGGTCAAACTCAAAGGAACTATTCACATTTTTTTGTACTAGCGTTTCTATATTGAATATTACTTCCAATAAGAGAATACCTAAGACTTGAAACCATTGTATTTTATAGAGATATGAGTTTAGAATGATACTTTCTAAAATAGGATTTGACCTATGCCTATACAAAAGAACCAGCTGTGCTTTCAAAAAGGAACTCTCAAATCACAAGAAATATTGCTCCCCCCACTGTCCCCAACCATGGGAAAACTTGAATGAATCATAAAAGTTCTTCCTTAAGTAATCTGTTTAGTGCTAAAAATGAACAAGAGCTCCTATGTTGCTTTGTTTTAGGTCACCATGTAGATAAAGCCTGAAGAGTGTAGGGCAACCAATTAAGGAAGTGCAAAGCATTAAAAATATATTCAGCAACTCCAATACACTTTCCACAGGAAATAGGACTTTTCCTTTAGTTTTAAAGGAGCCAGGAACAGTAGAGCCTAGGCTCAATTGGGGAGGGGAAAATTCCTGGTATGATTCTCATTGCTTCACATATCAAGATAATTGAGTTAAAAAAGAAATCCTACAATATTTAAATGACCTTTTGCTAACATATTTATATTGGTTTTTTTCACATGAGGACTATGTTTTTGAAACAAGAAAATATGTTAACCTCACATAGAGTTATAAAAAATTATTTAATGTTAACAAGATTTTAGATATATAAGAGAGAAATCGCTTAATATCTTAGAGTTCTTACCATAATATTCAAAGAATTTTCACATAAAAACCTCATCAGTATTTTAGTCTACAACTTCAAAAATGAATGAGGAAATTTTCTTTTGAATGTACAAAGTAATTATGTAATTTCACATAAAGAGAGGTAATGGAAATATACTGGGCTTAGGGTAAAGTGATTAAAATATTCAAATAAAGTTATATCTTTTTCAAATATTTAATGTTTCCTAAGTTTTTCAGTATTGTGTCTTTTCCACATACACAAAAGAATCTTTTTAATGTTCATTTGGGAACATTCTTGGCTATGTGGATAGATCAGACATTGAAACAAGCCATTTATCAATCTTTAGAAATAGTATAATTTTCGTCATTCCTTTTCCCTAACCACCTCCTTTCTCTGGTGTTCCTAACTTGTTAGCATTTTATTTGAGTGATATCAGTTGGAATGGTGATGGTTCTCTTTTATGTAGCTGTTGTATATAGGAACTGTTGCCAAAGGGACATTGTCATCAAGATTACAATAAGCAAATATGACTTCTCATGTAATATTATGGAGTTATGTTTTCTTCCAGCCAAATTTACTTTGAAAAAATGAAATACTCTTAAAATATTGGATGTCTCTAGACATCAGGATGTTTCTTTTTTATTGTAAATAAACACATTAAAGTTCTGTTTAAAGTTTCACACCTTCTTATTTCATCCCTGGGAGGCACCAACTCATCCCCACAAAAGAATATAGAGATAAGCATAATCTAACAGGAAAGAGGCATAAAGCATAACAGTGATTAAGATGTGAGCATAACAATCAGCAGTTTTGATTTCATTCTCTGTTAATTTCTCATTTGACATATTTTGTGTCTATAGTTAGTCTGTAGTTTATATTTAAAGTTAGTGGAGCAAGGACATGAAGCACATTTTTAATTGTAAGCAGTGAGCTAACAGTTTTTTGCCTGCCTCCTGGGGTTAAAAAAGACTGGTATAGAGCTATGGACAAAGAGCAAAGCCAAGTTCATTTTTAAGAGAGGACAAACTTTTTGCCATTGATCTTTGTTTAGAATTCATGTCTATCTCACCTGTGGCTATTGAGTATCCTAGGCTAGTAATGAGTGACCCTACTTGTTAAAAGATTTCTTTCTCCCTCTCTCTGAGGAAAAAAAAAAGTTGGCAAAGCAATAGTTTCCTTAAACAGGATTATTTTAAGTACAAATTCATGGTGTGACTCTGATGCAACACCTTCCTGGTCTATGGGTCAGAAGTAAGGCTTTCCCATTGAAGGTTCTAAGTGGTGTTATTTGTTCTCATTGTTGGTCTAACAAAGCTAATGTGTTACCAAAGACATGTTATAGGTTCATTTTCAAACACTGAACAGAAAATGATAAATAATAGTCGATACGAATGCTTATTTCTTAAAATTATGTCTATCTTAAACTCAGACAAGGATCCTTCTTGCAGATTCCTCCTCTCAAATTCATATTGACTAAGCAGGAATGTTTCTTTTTGCCAGGGTGGCCCTTTATATAATTTTTCAGAAGACTAGCAATTTATGTTGTTTATTGTCGGTGGTAACTTTTTTTTAGTCACTGTCAAAGCAGTAAAAATGTTAGTAATAGGTTAAGGTTTCACTTTGAGCTAAACAACAAATTAAACAATAAATTCTTTGTAAATAATTTCCAGACTTAAGTAAGATCCCAGTTTTGTTATATAGTTCACAAAACTACTATTTTATTTTGGTGTTTGAATGGCATATAATAGATGCTTAAATATTTGTTGACTGTTTTTAATTACTTTGAAAAATAATAAATATTTCCCTATGTGCATTTTTGAAACCTTTGGATGAAAGTTGCTACCTGAAACAAAGAGCATGATTCTCATTATGTAGCATGATAACCATACCAACAGGATAATATCATTATATATAGGGAACAAAGGAAGGAAGGCAATGGAGAGTCCCAGATATAGTACTTAAGGAGGGAGACAGCACCTCCTCAAGGAGGTGGTACCTGAGCAGAGCCTTGAAGGACAACAAGGACTCTCAAAGACAGAAATGAAGAGGGAATGTGTCTTGGGCATAGAGGATAGAAGTATCCAACAAAGGCATAATGGAGGCCTGAGCTAGGATGGTGAAATTATGAGCAGAGGTAAAATAGAAGGATGGAAAAAATGTTTTGGTACTATTATACTAGAAATGAAGAATTATAATTAATAAGTACAATTAAGATCCTAGGTTATTTGATAATTATTTTTCTATACTTAGGAGACCTTTTCATTTTCCAAAATGTAGATATGCCAGATTCCTTAATCACTATTGACATTATACAGTAAGACCTCACAACTCTAATAGTGTCCCAAAACAAACAAAAAAAATTATTAGGGCACATTCTTACTGTGAAGAAGAAACCAACCCTTTTGTATATACAAGATCGTTGAGAAGCCATTGGAAATTTGGTGTTGTAGCAATGGCAAGGCTGGGCCAGAATTAGACTGCTAAAAGTAGGAATGGCAAGAAGGAGACACACATTTAGAGATAGAGGATAAGAAACCCCAAAAGGGGCAGGATGTGATATGCAAGAGAATGTGGGAATGATTGTAGGAATGACTGATGGAAGGAGGATTCAAGAAAAGAGAGGAAGAAAGCAAGGGAACAAATGATTTAGGAGAGCCTCCACACCTTCTGAGACCAAAAGAACAAGGTGAAGAAGTGATTTGAGGAAGCTGATTTCTCTTGGCCTTGACTTAGCAGTAAAGTAAGAGAGGACGTTATTCAATGAGAAAATGCTGGGCATGGAGTTTAGGGGATTGGAAAGAGAGAATGTTTGTGTGAGGTTATTCCTTTCCTCTTCCCTCAGTTCATTCAGGCAAAGAATATAAAACTTCATATTTGTACTCCTTGGATCCCAAACTTAGAGCTGGAAAGATCTTAAGTGCCCTTAAGACTAAAGTCACATAAAGTAATTAATGAACAGACAAAAATTGTATATAATCGTTAAATTGTGTGGTGCAAATTATCTGTCCTAGAAAGTTATAAAAAATGGGTAAAAGTTGCCAGGGATGGCTTCACTGAGTTCCCAGACTTGGGCGGAGACTTGAAGGATGGCTAAGATTTAGTTAATGTGGGGAGAAGCATCCATTTCAAGCAGAGAGAACATGAACAAAGATTAGGATTTAGGACAGAGCGCTTTGTATTCATAGAACACTGAAATGCTAGACTAGAATAGAGGTATACTTGCCCAATATTTGATACTTAGCTCTTATAATTCATCTAATTGCTACTCAGATTTTTAGGAAAAAATTTTCATGATTTTACGCAATTAAAATGTTTTTAGAAATTGCCTTGGAATTTAAATTAATTTTCTCTCGGAGAGATTTCTGAGATAAGTAGAATCAGTTTTGTGGGGAAGGTGATGACTTTGTAGGGCAGTCCTAAGAAAATCATAGAATCATGGTTCTTCTTAATGCTAAGATTTTTATAATCCTCATTTTCATTTTTACTTTAAAATGGATTTTCTACCACTTTGGCTTTAGCACTGAGTACATTTGTCCACTAAGGGGCACTCTTTCCACACTATGTTCCTTCAGAAGTTTGGGAAAATCCCAGAATCAGCTCCATATTCATTCATGGCTTTTTTTGTTTGTTTTGTTTTGTTTTAGTAATGTGGTGCTCTCTGTCTTCTAAATTCTCCCCACCTTGACTTTGTAATAGCTGTATTTATTGATAGAAATAACTAAATTTGTTTATGAATATTAGAATGGGATGATTCTTGCTTATATGTGTATATATTAGTCACTTTAGCAGTTTTTCGGTCATGTCTGACTCTTTGTGACTTTTTTGGTAAAGAAAATGGAATGGTTTGCCATTTCCTTCTCTAGCTCATTTTACAGATAAGGAAAGAGAGGCAAACAGAGTTAAGTGATTGGCCAGAGTCACATAGCCAGTAAGTATCTGAGGCCAGATTTGAATTCATGAACATGAGCATCTTCCTGATGCACATATGTTTATTTATGTGTACAATTACAAATACATATGTTAAGTTTAACATTGTAGAAGAACTCAGTCCACGTGGTTGCTATGAGTAATGAAAGAATTCTAGTTACACTTGAAAAATAATTCTGTCATAGATAGATAAATGTTTATTAACTGTCTGTACCTACTACTTAAATTTCTCCCTTCCCCCTCTTTGGAAAAGGAGCTTTGAATTAACAGTACATCTCAATAGATGAAACCTAAGCACAAAAGAAGGAAAAGCAATTAAAAAGGAAACCCAGGAGTAATTTCATAGACAGAACTTGAAAATTTTAAATTATGGGATATGTGCACAGGCATAGCACATTTATGAAGTAATGAGACTGGTTCTCTATGTGACACTTCAAAAATGTCTCTTGCCTTCATAGAAAGCAAGACTCTACACACTCAACTTTTACATATTGCATTATATGATCTTAGTAGAATTACTATTAATGATACTTCTGTGAAGAATTCCTTTTATTTGCATTAGTGTTTTAGCAGCATAGTCTAAATTCCTCACTCATTTTTGGAGATAGTTCCAAATATCTGACCACAAAGATATTCTGTGAACCATCAAGACATTTCAGACTGAAACTAATGTCACTTTGGTAATGTTCCTCCTAGGGCTGGACGTGGTCAATTCAGAGGGAAAGTTTCTAGGTTAAAAGTCATGTTCACCTGCACAGAAGCATGCTTGTGATTTTATAGGAACACTTGCAAAAAAGAAAGAGTCCATCAACAACTGACAAAATCCCAAACTAAAAGAAGAGTAGGTTGGTTTTTGTTTTGTTTTGTTTTGTTTTGTTTCCAACTCTGGTATTTGCCTAAGCAGAAATTAATGAGGGAGAATCATGTTCTGCATTCTCAGCAAGAAGGATCTGAGAAAATGTGCTTGTGGTTTTCCAACTTGTCTTTGAAGATGTTAAGTAAGTATCAGGGAGCCAGGCTTCTGATGACACAGAACCAACAATAAACCCCAGAATTAGTGGTACCTTTTGCAAGTTACAAGGCATGGAGGTTTCCCTTCAATTGATGCTGTTTAGCAGCAGAGTGTTTGTTCATTCCCAGGACTGAGCTGTGGGATTAAGGAAGTGTGTGGTGCTTTTATATGAGTGTCCAATTATTATAAGAATCTTATTTCTCTAGTGGGTGATTGAAAGAAAGTGACCCTGCTACTGATGCACTCTTCCTAAAACAGCCTCTTTAAGCAGGCCAAAGGGACTCCAGTGAAGAGTCACTTTTTCCTGGATGAGAAAAAGGAGCAATTGCTGGAGCTGTTGTTCCAAAAGCTCCTCTAATGTCGATTGGGACACAAGTGACTTCATATTTCCTGGCAGTCTTCCCTCTAGCACTATTGGCGGTCCTGCAAATCCACCTTGATTCACTTAGTGCTATTTTTTGGAAGATTTACACATTTAATTCAGAACTATTTGATTGTGACTTCTAATTGTTGGCAAATTGATTTCCTGAGTAATACAACATAGTCCTATTGCTCTAAAAGGAATCATGCCTTAGAGAAAAAGTGGACATAAAACCTAAAAAGTGTCAGAAAGTTTGTGATTCATTAATTCATCAACAAGCATTTATTAAGTTCATTTACTATGTGCTGGGCACTTAGCATTTCTTTAGGACTTGAATGACTGATAATATCTTGATCTTGTCCTTTGCCTTCTAATCCTAATATTCACTCATTTGATGAAGGGCCTCCCAACTCCTGTTTTTCTTTTCTTTTTTTTTTTTTTTTAATCCTTACCTTCTGCCTTTGAATCAATACTAAGTATAGGTTCTGAGAGAGAAGAGCTAGTAAGGGCTAGGTAGTTGGGTTCAGGGAACTTGCCCAGGGTCACACAGCTAGGAAGTATCTGAGGCCAGATTTGAACCCAGAAAGATGAGTCTTCTTGACTTCAGGCCCAGAGCCAGTGAGCCACTTTGCTGCCATGTTTGACCTTTTTAGGGAAGCTTTATATACCTTCCCCTTACTGCTTACCTTTATCCACTCTCCCTGTGTGTTTGTACCTAGCTATTTATTGACTGTCTTCCCCTTATAATGTATGCTTCTTGATATGGGGGACTAGAATTTTTTTGCCTTTCTATCCCTAGCATTTCATACTAGCACTTTCCCTTTATTGAGTTTTTCTTATTTAACCTGCACATAGCTAGTTCATGGCTTTTTTTTTTGGTTGTTTTTTTTTTTTTGGCATATTATCATTCCCATTAGACTGTGAACTGGTCAAGAGCAAGGACTATCCTTTGCCAATTTCTTTGTAGCTTCAGCACTTAGTACAGTGCCTGGCATATAGTGGGCACTTAATAAATATTTATTGACACACAGTGTTTATTGCAAATAAGATAAAAGCAAATGCTTATTGAATTACGGACTCCTCTGTACCCTAGAGAACTTTCCTTTAAATTTTATCATTTAGGGTGTAGCTACCTCTTTGCCACTTAATCTCTCTTGTATCTCTCATTTTTGTTACATGACCAACCCACTTCCTTTTCTAATCCTAAATTTCCTTAGAATTAGAAATGTCTTTTATACCATTTCTTATATTCAACTCATCATCAATAATGTGCTGCAGTCTGCCAGATCCTCACCATGCCTCTTGCCTTTGTCTTTAGGATTATTTATATTTTTAATTCTTCCAAGATTGTAGTATCTCATGATAAACACAATCACATAGTATCATAAGGAGAACATCCATGTTAAAGAGGTTGACTTTTGTAGGAGTAGTCAGTATGGGATTTTAGAAAGCATAGCACCATTTCCCAAATGTAAGCCCTCCCAATGCCCTTCTATACTAATTTCTAATCTTAGTTTAGGCAGCTAGGTAGCAGAGTGGACAGAGCACCAGGCCTGGAGTCAGAAGAGACATCTTCCTGAGTTTATATGCGGCTTCTGATACTTACTAGCTATGTGACCCCAGGCAAGTCACTTACCATTTTTGGACTCAGTTTCTTCATCTGTAAAATGAGCTGGAGAAGGAAATGGCAAACCACTCCAGTATATTTGCCAGTACTGTCCCAAAGAGTTGAACACAACTGGAATGACTAAATAGCAACCAATCCAACCCATCAACCATTTGTGTTGCTGACAAAGGTACACACAATTAACTAAATCAGTGGGTTGCTTCTATGTACAATAGTTAGTTGTTATAATCCCAGTAATAGATATTATTCCCAAGCAAGACAGTGAGAACTACATTTTTGCCCCCATTGCTGTTGATTTCTTTGAGGAGGCTTTGCATTATTTCTGGACTCAATCTAATTAGTACAATATCACATAATATTGGAATTGAATCTACATGGTCTTTGATTAGAAACATTTGAAGAATATTCTCAGCAGTAAGGAATCCTTTGGTTTATACTTTACATGTGAGATATTCTGGAACACTGAGGAGAATTCATGTCTTAATTTATCCCAAGGGAGATAATGTAAGAAATTAAATTATGGCATTTAGAGTTAGAAAGGACCTTAGAGATCACCTAGTCCAACTACCTCATTTTGAAGATGAGGGAGCTAAGTTAGTAGAGTATAAAAGTTAGTAGAGTATAAAAAAGACAAAAACACAAAATATATTATCTGCCACTTGAAATTGAGGGAAAAACCCTGGGACTGATATTGAATGATAGAGTATCCAATCTCAGAGCCAGAGCCATTTGAATTTGGGGCAAGTGATTTTATCTTTCATATTAGCAGTAACTAATTTTTACCTTATAGGTATAGAATTAAAATTAAAAAAAAAACTAAAAAGAATTAGTTAGATGCTTTATTGGGCTAGAAAAGATATGGGTAAATTTTCAGAAAATCATAATTTACCTTTTTCTATCTTGAAAATTAGAATAAGGATGTAAATATGAAAGGTGTTGTTTTATTCAGTTTACATTTTTAAAATTGTAGCTAAAAAGAGATTTGTTTTAATTAGGTGCAAAGTATACAATTTAGTATCTCAAATGAATTTATGAAATTTTCATCAGTTTTAAGACATCCATTTTCTTTCACTTACTTTGTTTAGATGTTTTATTGTGGTGAGTGGACTATGAAGATTATATTAACCCCACTACCTTATTTGTATAATGTAGCCTCCTAAATAGAGTACTAGAAAAAGGTAGGGAACTTGAATGCCATTTTTGACCCATTGTACACTAATTGCAATTTGAATTTGCCTCCTGATACAAGGAGAGATTGCAGACTCATGTTATTATCTATAAAGCTCTCAAATTAGTAGATATAATGTGCTGCAAACA
Organism: Gracilinanus agilis; assembly: GCF_016433145.1. Classification (NCBI taxonomy): domain Eukaryota; kingdom Metazoa; phylum Chordata; class Mammalia; order Didelphimorphia; family Didelphidae; genus Gracilinanus; species Gracilinanus agilis. The sequence goes on along the minus strand of NC_058130.1, from coordinate 318,582,186 downwards.
TATGATGATTTGTAGGGAAAAAATAGGATAATTCTTAAAATCCATAACCAGTTTTTCACTATAGGAATATTGAGCCAAATGAGAGGCCTTACTTTTCCTTTAATTGAATTACAAAATAATAGTACGTCTCCTCTGTGCTCTCCAGTTTTCATTTGCTTTCATATGCATTATTATCTCAGTTGATCCTTACAACAATCCTGTGAGGTAGGTAATACGTGGGGGAGCTCAAGAAAAGAAGTTAATATCCTTTTTCAGGAGAGCTTAAAAAGATAGGGAAGAAGGCTCTTATCTCCCCTCTTCAGAGCTGATATCTATTAATAGTTGACCATGCAGGTATGTGATCCTATCCTTCTGAGTCTCACCTCCTTACACAGCACAAGAATGACAGGTTCCCCAGATTAACTGCTTCATGTTCCTATTTTCATTCGGTCTTTTATATTTCACCTTAGAAGCTCCATAGGAATCTCTCCTCCTTTAGGGCCTGTTCAATGTAAACAGCTCCTGGTATTGCAGATCAGCAGAACTGCAGAGAACTGCAATCACTTCAGGGAAGGAATGTAAACAGGCTGAGAATCCATCAGCCCACACTGTCTCCTTTTTAAGAACTTGGATCTCATGCCAGGCTGTGTTTGACTCTGTTCATATCTGGAAAATGAGCCCAACGCCATAATATGACAGACAGGAGCACGTTCGGGCTAAAAGCAATTTCACCAAGAAATAAACACGTCTGTAAAATTGTCCAGGTTTCTCTAGAGAGAAAAAGATGAAGTCTAAGAAGTCTAAGAAAAGGGCATTCATTCTGACTCTTTGGTTCATCTATGGTTTTTATGATGCTACAATGCTCACTCTGCGCATGACCATTTTCTGCAGATGGACTAAATGCAGACACAATGGCACAGCTCCAAGCCATTCTATACCTGAATGCAAATAGGAACAGAGGATGGAGACAGGTGTTCCATTCACCTCTGGGCTGTCTGCTACCTCGATGGCCTGGCGAAATCTCCTTCTGACAATTGTAAGCTCAAGAAAACATCTCCAGCTGTTCAGTTAGAAGAAGGTACCAAGCCAGGCTTGGAATAAGGCAAGGGTACAGTATTAGGGACAGGCTTTGGCTCTGGCACCACCAACTCTCAACTAGTCACTTTTAGCTTTGTTTATATAGGTATACATTTGTGTGCGTTTATGTGCATATATAGATTGTTTATATATATTGGTATCTATATGTGCATATATTTGTGCACGTTTATATGCATATATAGGTTATTTATATATATATATGTATGTATTTGTGTGCATTTATATGCATATACAGATTGTTTATATTTGTATATATGTGTGTTTATAAGTATATAGTTTATATTTATTTGTGTGTGTTTATATATATATAGTTTGTTTATGTATATTTGTGTGTGTGTTAATATGTATATAGTTTAGGTTTATACTTGTGTGTGTTTATATGCATATAGTTTATGTTTGTATATAGAATATGTTTATATATGTGCATGTATATATAGTTTGTGTTTATATATATATATTCAGATGTTTATATGTATATAATTTATGTTTATATATAATGCTTATATGTGTGTATATAGATTATGTGTATGTATATAATTTATGTTATATATGTATTTGTGTGTCTACGTGTATATAGTTTGTTTATATGTGTGTATATATAGTGTGTTTATATGTATATAGTTTATTTTAGATATATTTGTGTGTTTACATGTGTATGGTATATGTTTATATATGTGTTTATAAATAATGTGTATGTGTGTATATATATTGTGTATATGTATGTTATTTATATTTATATATGTATTTTGTGTCTATATGTATATAGTTTGTTTATATATGTGTGTTTGTATATATAGTGTGTTTATATGTATATAGTTTATGTTTTTATATATTTGTGTGTGTTTGTATGTATATAAATTTATGTTTATATGTATATATTTTATGTTTAGATATGTGTGTTTATATAGATTATGTGTATGTATATATATAGTGTGTATGTATATAATTTATATTTATATATACATATATGTATATAGTTTATGTTAATATATTTGTGTTTATATGTATGTAGTTTATATTTACATATAATGGTTATATATCTGTGCATTTATATAGAGAGATTATGTGTATATATGTGTGTATATAGTGTGTATGTATATAATTTATGTTTATCTATGTATCTTGTGTGTCTATATGTATAGTTTGTTTATATGTGTGTGCATACATAGTGTATTTATATGTATATAGTTTATATTTTTATACATTTGCATGTGTTTGTATGTATATAGTTTATATGTGTATGTATGTATATATATATGTGTATGTGTGTGTATGTGTGTGTATAGTTGCACTTTAGAAATTCCACTTTCTGCTAGTGTGACTTTGGGGTACCCCACTGGATCTCAATTTTCTCCTAGGTAAAAAGAAAAATTTGGACTAGATAACATCTAAGGTTTTTTTCTATTCTTAAATCTCTGATCTTTTGTAACAGATAAAGATGTCATAAAAGAAATGAGTTTCAGTGACATTTTCCAGCTTCCACTGCTATATTTGAATGATTTTGGAGCAGTGAGTATTCTTTAGTGAGTTTTCCAAATTTCCTTGGTTTATCTCTGATTCTAAATATAAATATCTTTGCAGCCACTCATAAGAGGTACTAAGCAGTTAGAGAGAATTATATAACAATAAACAGGAGAATAAAGTTCTGGCCATTGGTGACAGGAAAATAAATAAAATATCATTGTACCTGAAGAGAAATTGTTAAAATGCGATTGCATTTGTTTTGGATAGAAGATATCCTTTTCAGTCATCTATATCATTAATAGGTTATCAGAGGATGTGCTGCAATATTTGGCAGCTTACAGGCTAATTATACAAGCTGCCTAAAAGGAAGAAGTAGTTCTCTGTTCTAACTGAGAACAAAAGCTGGGAGACAGGGAAAGGATGCTGAGAAGGCTGGAGCTAGCCAGTTTGAACCGGCACCAGTGAGTAATGACAGGGAGAGGAGAGGTGGGATAAGGGGAGAGGAGGAGCCCTCACATTCCAGCAGAATCTCTCTCCTCAGTGATTCACTGTTACAGCCACGTTAGACAATCTCATTTGAATGTGTGGTTATGGGCAAAACCCTCCCACAATCTCACTGCTCAGGGAGAGACACACACAGAAATAGCTGTATGCATTACATTACAACATGGCTCTCTGTAACTCTGCTGCTGATTTTTTTTTTTTTTTGGTTTTATGTAGTCATGGCTTATTGGGCTGATAATAGTGTTTTTGTTTGGAGACATTTTTTTAAAATCCCAACCTCTCACCCCTCACCTCCACCATAAAGAATTCAAGATAAGTTTATTGGTTTTTCTAATAGTTCTCCCCTCCTAAGGTTACAAACCATGCTACTCTCTTAAGGTATGGTCCAATTAGTTTTAACATTTTATATAAAGAATAATCAGAGGACTTAGAGCTGTTCAGCTCTTTAAAGAAATGATAGGGCAAGGCAAGGCCTACATGAATTATTATTTGAATGGGTATGGATCACAAGATTTGACTATATCTTCAGGTCCAAAGGGAGATGAAATCTCTGCATAAAGAATTTAACACTAAGATTAAACATGTCTATGATGACTTAGAATATAGGAAAGACATTCATTTGCTGAGAAGAGCCTTTGGGGATTTAGTTGAATTTTTGAGAAAAAAATAGGGATTCTGGCAAATTCTAGGTCTTTCCATCTGACCTCAATTAGCTCAGCTTTGGGGAGCTACTTTCCAGTAATATTAATCAACTTGCTAAAAGTTGCTCTATCACTCTATGCAACATTCCTATAACCTCCATGACCAAAACATTCCTCTCTGGGCTCTTTTCTTTAAGTGTTGTCTTTGCCTGTTAGAATGTAAACTTCTTGGGGACAGGAAGTAGTTTTGTTTTTTTTAATCTATTGCCTTGGCACTTAGCGAGTGTCTAGTCCATAGTAAATGCTTGCTAGTACTTTAATTTCATTCTTTCATTGATTTCAACCATTCCTTGAAAGGAAAGGATGAGTTCTGGCTTTGGGAAAATCAAAATAGGTAAGTTAATATTGTCTCATAGCATTTGGTCTTGGAGAAGCCATTTTAATGCTATACTCAAAATATTATATAATCATACATGATTATTCATGGTAGTTGGGACCAAAGAAAGAGTGGAGAATCCAATAACACTGTTTGGATTAATGATTTCAGCTTTTTCTCTAACATCCCTTAGCATTCTCTTCCCCAATCTCACTTCAACCAGAATAGCTAACTAGGAAATTGGACTGACCAGATTTACAGACATTCATTTTGCCTGTACTCGCCTTCTGATCAATATTCTAGTAAGTGGTAAAAGGTGTGAAGGAAAAATAACAGAACGAAGTCAGAAGTCAGTCCCAAAGTTCATATTGCAAGTTTTTAAAAGTTGACTTTCCTTTGGACAGGGTTCACTAACATTTATCCAATCACATATTAAAGAAGCATTTATTGAATGCCAGACTTAAACATGGCATTGAGCTAAGTGCTTAGGAGGATATTAAAATACTAATTGCAATCTATATAACACTTTACAAAATAATAAGTGAAATTTATATAGTGCTTTTAAGGTCTGCAAAGTGCTTTATATGCATCATCTCATTTGATCCTAGAAATAAATTTGTAAGGTAGGAAGTTCATTTATTAGTGTTTCCTTGGAACCTATCTAGTTCAACCCTTTGCTTAAAAATAAACAAAAAGGTAGCTGTCCAACCTACACACACACACACACACACACACACACACACACACACACACACACACACACACACACACACATTTATATTAAGCCAAAATTTTCCTCTGCAAAGTCTACTCATTTGCTCCTAGGTTTTTGGCCTCTGGAGCCAAGTAAAACAAATTAAATTCTTCTTCTACATGTAGCATAAGCTCTGGATTTAGTCTCCCAACTTCCAGTTGCGCTGGCAAGTTGGGTCCCCAGATGGTAAGTAACTTTGTTGTTCCCTCAGGATTCTAGGGGGCAGCTCTGAGGGGTTTGGAATATATTTATCTAATGCTAATAGCTCACAAACCACCAGTGGTGGTGCTTCTTTCTTTGATTATCTGCTGATTTCAATTAGACTTTATTATATTTTAGAAGGTATATTTACCAATGTTTTATGGTAAGAAATGTTGGTATAAAACTTCCCCCCACTCTCAAAGTAGATCTATCACACACTCTTTCACCAGAACATACAAAGCCCAGAGGAAATGTGAACTCATGTTTAGAGAATGCTTGTGGCCAAGGAGTAATTTAGAGCTTTGTCTTTTTGCTTTGTCTATTTCTCCCTACAGGGTCCTCATGAATTTCCCCTTGATATTGCATAGATTTACTTCTAGGTTTCTAGTTGAGTTTTGAAGCTTCCTTTTGTCACTGTGTCCAGTTTGTCCATGGCTAGGGATGTAAAGACTGCTTTAGCTGCCCTAGGACCATAATGCTAATGGAAAAATTTTTCTACCCTCCTAAGTTCACAGTTCCCTTGTGAAGCTGGATGGAGGGGAAAGAGGGGAGACAGAGATTAAAACTGGCTGCTTATCTAACCTTAGCTTTGCCCCTTTGTGGGTGATATCACTGATCTGTTCGTGAGAAACAAGTTGGTACAGTGACTAGAATCTTCGATATGTCATCACAGCCAGGTTCAGATCCTGCCCTGCAGCTTACTACCTGCCTGACATTGGGCAAGTCATTCACCCTCTCTTGGCTTCAGGTTTTCTACTCTGTAAAATGAAGGAGTTTGACTAGATGACCACTAAAGTACCTCCCAGCTCTAAATCTTTGCTCATCCAACCAAATCATGATTCAGCCCCATACTACTAGGAAATCTCCCTTTTGTTACATTTCTGCCTGTGTGCCTCATAAAAAACATATGGTATAAATGCCAAGTACAATTTTTTAAATTAGTAAAGCACATAGAATTGGCATGCCCATAGCGGGGGCCCCCTCCAGTCTGTAAAATCAGTACTCCTCAGACTAGGCAGCAATCTCAACTCCACAAAAGCTAAAATATCAGAAATATCCTCTCTGATATCTCCATGGAAAGCTGGCAATGCATTTACTTCAAGGCTTTTTTCCCTTGACCCAAAACCTACAGGTGATGCAGGGTCAATTCTGTCTGGGGTGATTTAGAAACTCAGGATCCTTGACAGTATCTCCTTGGATGTCACAGGATCTGTTAGCAGACTATATCCATAGATGGAGGGTTGTCCAGGTGACTGATATCTCCATGTACTTATTCCCAGTTATTTTCAGGTATACTCTTTGCTCCTCTTGCCCCTTTCCCACCTGATAATTTATGAATGGGATAGATTTTCTTTTATGAGACATGATGACTGGGATCTTGCAGTTCGCGAGTGGGCAAATAGGAAAAATTCACAAACTCTCATGATATGGCACCATTTTCCCATATTTACCCTTCATGTTCAACTAAATCTCTCTTTAATTTGCCCTTTTTCCCCTTATCATCTCTGTTCTGAATCATTGTGGGGCAGAGCATCCTCAAACAATGTATTTCTTTTCATCTCATTATAGCTCATTCTTATAGCCTGCTAAGATCCCTTTGAATTCCAGTTCCGTTATGCAGAGTATTAGTTTTTTTTCTTTTTGCTTTATGTTATACTCAAATTTGATAACCCTTCCATTTGATACCTTTCTGTAACTCATTGATAGAAATGTAGAACAGAACAAGGCCAAATAGAGATTACTAGAATACTCCACTGGACCTCTCCTTTTAGCCTGATAATAACCCATGAATTACAGTTCTTTTGCTCTGGGCATTATGGGGCAGAGACTAGAGTTGTGTTTTAATTAGTATAGGGAACTCTCTACCAATTCAGATCAGCACTTTCTCTGAAATTTATACTCCTAGAGAGCTCTTAGAGCACTGAGAAACTAAGCGACTTTCTCAAGATCTCATAGTCATTTGAAATTAGGCATTCAGAGCTTCAAAGCCAGTTCTCTGTCTACCACATACTGTCTCCTTGGATCCAACCAGTTCCAAAATTGCCTAAGCATCTTGTCATTCAACCTATATTTTCTCTCATATCTATAGGATATAATGAGATACTTAAAATTTTTGTTTTATAAAAATGTCATTCCTCTGCTGTGGCTATCATCTGCTTTCTAAATTTTTGTATACTTTATTTTTAATAATGTGTGCAACAGGTAGGTGTCCCTTATGTGACACTTTGGATAATATAGTAGTGGGTGCTATGCTGCATCAGTGGCCCAAATCAGGCCATATTCTGCTTTCCTTAAGCCTACAGTGAAGCAGCCATGTCATAATATTTATTATCTATCAAAAGAATGAAATATTACATTTGCCCACCAAGTGGCACTCTCTTTGAGCAAACAGACCAATAGCTTCCATTCCAGTGTATAGGTGGTGAAACCTTCCAAAATGCTATCATATCCTCACTTGCCAATATAGGGTATCCAAACTGGAAATACCTAGGCTACTCCCCATTGTGAAGCAGCGTACATCTAGCTGTCTAGGTTCAGCAATAGCTAGAGGATGAAATAGAATAATACTCTATATTTCAAAAATATTGTTTTTTTGTAGTTCTGAAACCCTGACCCTGTGGCTAGGCTTCCTTCTTTCTGGTCATAGTCCTCCACCTTCTAATAGCTCAGATATTTAACTAGCATACTTTATTGAACATATTCGTTTATTGAACATATTGGTTTATTGAAGAAAGAAATGAAAAGGCATTTATTAAGCACTTAGTAAGTGCCAGACACTGATGGGTACTGAGAATGCAGATACAGTATTGCTTGAGGAGCTTCTATTCCTGTAGGGGCTGGGGGCTGGGGATGGGAAGCACCTAGAGGGGAGTGATGGCCAGAGAAGAGAATTCTCTCTTCAGAGAGGAGAGTCACAGAAATGGTGAGTTGATCAGTTGGACAGACAACGGGCATTCTCTTTCCAGTTACCTTGGTAGTGTTGATTTGATTACTGTGCCCAGAGCAGTAAGCAGAAAGTATATGTGGAGGGGTGGGGGTAGTTGGCTCTAATGAGAGGTATAGAAGAACCAGCTATATATAGTAAGTTAGGTGAGTTTGTATTCACTCACTCCCCAATCTAGACAACTTAGCCCCAGGGCTAGATTTTCAAAGCTGAATGGATTAACTGTTCAGAGGACTGAGGGCATTATTTCTGGAGAAGGGAAAAAATGTTAGGGGCCCACAAAGAGCTATTTGTTTCTGGGCATCTCCTCCCTCTGGATCTCCCAGTTCTCCAGGTATGGGGAGGGGAATTCCCAAACCACAGGCTGCCCATCATGCAGAAGGAATGGGGGAGGGGGAGACTTGGCATGCCTGGGTCCCGGGCTGTACCAGGTATAACACAGCTCCTGTGCGAGTGTAACCCATGTATGGCGATGAGCAGAGAAAGTAAGGGACTTGCAGAACTCGGATTCCAGGGAATAATGGTTTCAGCTTATAAAGCTCTCTTTGCTTTCGTGTGTCTGCCTTCTCACCTGAGACTGGCTCAGGAAGATGTCCCAGGCAGCAGCAGCGCAGGGTTTGCCCATTCCCAGTGAGAGCCCTTCGGGAGCCGCTTCCCCCCTGGTGTCTGCCTCCATCCGACATCGAATGAGTCTAGCTTTATTCACGCTCACTTTTTGCTACCCCTGAAATGAAAACACACGAAGGCTTGGTGCACCCCTTCTGTTTCTGTTATTTGTTGTTTTTAAAATCTGCTGTTAAAAAAGGAGAGGACAGAAAGCATGAGGGGGAGGGAAAGCACAGTTCACTGGAAATAACAGCTGCCAGTTTTAAGCTCTTCTGCTTGCAAGGGCAGGAAATGGCTTTTTTCCTGCTTCAACACTGGAGAGGGGCAGTTGCTGAAGTGGCTGTCTCTGAGAAAGGCTCGCCATCACCAAGAGTGGGGGATGGAAGATTATCTTTCAGAGGGGAATCTTACCAAACCAGATCCATTCAGCAACCCCAGCACCTCATCTTCCACATCTATGACCAATTAGCATTTCATCAGAGTTTCTCTGAATGACAAAGCTGGGGCACCTGGGGCACCAGCGTCCCCCTCTATGTTCCTAATACAGCAGATGCTTGCAAGCAACCAACTCTGCCTCCTCCTTGCTCTCCTCTAACAATCCCAGACACCGCCACCCATTTCATAACCTTAGTGGTCAGTGGAATCCTGGGAGAGTGTCTGCATCTCTATGGTTACCTTATTGCAAGGCTAGACGCCATTGCAGGGTTATATAGGGGACATCAGGGGATGAGTGGATGAGTCATAAAAGAAGCAATCTTCCTTTCAGACTCACAGTAGCTGCTAAGCTTGAGAGTCAGGATAAATCTGGATTGCCTCTGCAATTCAAATCTGCAGAAGTTTCAGTAGGTCTAGAGTCTCTGGACATCAAAAGAGTGACAGTAGATTATTATTTTATTATTATTATTATTAGCTCCAGCTGTCCCTTTCTCCTTCTGGAAACCCAGAAATCTCCCTCTAAGTTAGCTGCTCCTTGACCACATGGCTATCAGTAAATAATAGCTGCCCCCAGCTTGCCCATTGTCCCCTCTGTGGTGATTAGCCTGTACAAATCTCAAGGGGAGTAAGGAGAAAAAAAGGAGCTGACTTGGATCCCCACACAGAGAGGAAATAGCACTACAGAAGTACCCACTGAGTCTATTAGAAAATTATAGAATTTTACCAGGCACTGAAAACAAATTCCCCAGTCTGTAGTTTAAAAAATTCATCTTGTTTTCTGTTTTGAAAATTCAGTCCATCTTAGCTCATCTTTGTCACCATTCTTTCTCCATATTTTTTCACAGATCAACAGAAACTCAGTTCTATCTTCAAGTCTCTGAAATACCTTAGGATATAGTTTAATTTTCACTGGAGTGATTTATACTTACTTCCTGGCTATTTCTTTGCTTATCTTTTTGCTTGTTAGGCACTGGATTTTAATTCTTCTTGTCATTTTTCTTTTGTACTTCTTTGTCTGAAAATTATTTCTCTGTGGATCTAATGGCAATGGTTTTCCTGCTGTTCCTCACACAAGACACTCTGTTTCCTGACTGCCATTTTTACTGCCTCTTCTCCACGCTTTCCTTTTTCTTCTCTGCCTTCTGGCTTCTCTGGCTTCCTTTAATTTATCGTTATTGTTCAGTCATGCCCAATTCTTCATGACTCCATTTGGGGTTTTCATGGCAAAGAGACTAGACTGTTTTGTCATTTTCTTCATCTGCTCTGTTTTTTACAATGAGGAAAAGTGAGGCAAACAGGGTTTAGTGATTTGCCCAGGGTCACATAGCCCATGTTTGAAGCTGGATTTGAACTCCTGACTCCAGGCCAGCACTCTTATCCACTGAGCCATTTAGTTGCTCTTGGCTTCCTTTAAGGCTCAGCTTAATTCCCTGCTTATGCAGAAGGCCTCTTTGGTACCTATCCCCCCACCTCTGCTAGTTTCTTCCTTCTGAGATTGCCTTCCATTTATGCCATCTAGATCTTAAATATACAATTCTTTGCACATTGTCTTTCCCATTAGAACATAACCTTCTTGAGGGCAGGGACTTTGTATTTTCATTATTTAACACACCACCTCACAGTAAGAACTGAATAAATGTTTGTTGACTTATACAGAAACAGAAACAAAAATAAGACTGTAAAAGGTTTTCCTCAAAACTCTGTGAGATAGGAAAATGAGTTTAAGCAACTTGAACACAGTTAAGTATTTGCCATGCAGAGTCAGTGGCAGACAAGGTTTTAAATCTACCTTTTGCTTCAAAATTCAGCACTCCTTTTTCCTCTCATTTATAGAGTACATACTCTGCCCAAAGCACTATATCCTAGGTACTAAGGGGAGAATCTGGTTCTAAGAAGATTTTAGGGAGAAACATTATCCTTGACTTTCAGGATCTTTAAGTCCAATTAGGGGCATAAGATATACATATTCATATTAATTTAATGATTGCTAACATTTATATAATTCTTTAAGTTATATAAAAAAGCACTCATTTTATCATCAAATGACATAATGAAGTAGGAGCTGTTATCACCATTTTACAGATGAGGAACCTGAGTCCAAGAGAGGTTAAGTGAGTTATTCAGGATCACACAGTAGATTACTGAAGTAAGATTTGAATTCAAGCCTTCCTAAATCCAAGCACAGTACCTTATGCCTATTTGCCTCAATGATCTATCCATCTATTTTCCTATCTGTTATTTCCCTATCTCTCTCTAACATCTATCTTAATATATAAATTTGTATATATGTTTGTGTATGTACACATATATACATACAAATATATGCACCCTACACATATATATTGTATGTGTGTATATACACACACTACATGTATATTCTCAGCTACCTACCAATGGAAGGCAGTTTGTAATTACCTAAAAAAATGAGGGATGTATACAGAGAAATCAGAGTTTGGTAAAGTTAAATTTTTTGAAAGAGTTGGACCTATATGACTTGAAAAAAGAGAGGAAGGGATCAATTTTGAATACATAAATTTTGAAACTTTTTGCACAAACAGAATCAATGTAACTAAAATGAGAAGGAAATTCTTAGTTGAAAAAAATAAGTTTTAAACAATATTCCCTGATAAAGATCTCATTATCCAAGATATAGAGGGAATTGAATCAAATGCTATAAAAATATGAGACTTTCTCTAATGGTCAGAGGATATAAATAGGCAGTTTCTAGGGGAAGGAATCCAAACTATCAATAGCCATATGAAAAGAATTCCAAATTCCTGATAAATAGAGCAAATGAAAGCAATTCAATGCAAACCGTGGCTCATAGGGAGTCAAATAGGATCTCTAGTGTCTCTTATCCTCACCTGATATTGGGGGCCAGGCTTTGGCCACTTTGTTCTCTCAAGAGAGAGGAAGTACTGGACTAGAATGATTTCTATCTATTTATCTAGGTATATACATTTTAGGCTTAAGATAAACTCTTGATGAGCATTTCTTAATAATAATAATAACAAATTATTATTATTATTTAGACACATCTGACTCTTCATGACTGCTTTGGAATTTTCTTGGCAGAGATATGCTGGAGAGGTTTGACATTTCCTTTTCCAGTTCATTTTATAGATGAGGAACTGAGACAAACAGGGTTAAGTGACCTGTCCAGGGTCTGAGAACTCATAAGTATCTGAGTCCAGATTTGAACTCAGAATGAGACTTCCTGATTCCAGGTCTGACACTCCATCTGTACGCCACTTAGCTGCCCAGTAATAATAATAGCTAACGTTTATGTAGTGCTTACTATGTGTCAGTCTGTTTGCTAAGTGCTTTACAAATATTGTTTCACTTGATCTTCATATGATAGGGGAGGGTCCCCAAACTTTATAGCTAAGACTTGACTTGCTTCCCACCAAACTCCTACCAGTTCTACAATGAATACACATAGCAAATGGCAAGGAAATCCATTTGCTCAAGTTGATAGTAAAACAGAAAATTAGAGAAAGTAGGCATTTGAGAATATCTACTAGACAATACAGTTTGAAGTAGCTCTTCCATTGGGACCAATGTATTTTGGAAAAGAGAGAGAAAACTTGAGAGATCAAGAGAGGCTCAGTTCTCACACAAGGGGAAAATTCACCAAAGTCTATAGTATCGAAAGAGCTGCAGATAGGGACATGAGAGGGAGGGCCAGCTCTTCCCAGAGTCTTTCTCTTCCTTCGTTAAATGAAGAGAGGCTGGCATTGCACATCTTCTCTTTTGATGTTGCAAGCCAAAAAAGCCCTGCATCTCTCTTCTCTCTTTCACTCTCACCAACTCTGCCATAGTCCTCACACAGATCTGTGGATTCATTTCTATCAGTGAGGAGAGAGGACCACACTAATGGGTGTAATATTGCACCTTACACCCATCAGATTGGAAAGTTGACAAAGAAAATGACAAATGTTGGAGAGGCTTCAGGGAACACTGATGTATTATGAACTGGTCCAGCCATTATAGAAAACAATTTGAAATTGTTCTCCCAATCTCAATCCACTGAACCACCCTGCTGCCTCCTATTTTTTTTAAGTTTTAACAAGCACTGAGTACCTGCTATCTACCATGCATTGTGCTAAGTATTTTACAAATACTATCTCATTTTATTCTCATAGCTAGTCTGGGAGATAGGTGTTATAAAGAGATCAGAAAAGGAAGGGAAAGACCCATTTGTACAAACATACTTGTTGACAATTCTTTTTGTAATGGCAAAAAAGTAGAAAACAAGGTGGTATCAGTCAGCCAATGGTTGAACAAATTGTGGTAAATAAATGTATTGAATTCTTTTATTGTACTATTTTGTATTATGCAACAAACTTATATTATTTTACTATAAAATGATGAAGAGGATGGTTTCAGAAAAACCTGGGAAGACTTAAATGAACTGACTGGAACCAATGAGCAGAATCACAAGAATAATGAACAAATCCTCAGTTTTTGTATATCTTTTTTTTTTAATTTTTTTAAACCCTTAACTTCTGTGTATTGGCTCCTTGGTGGAAGAGTGGTAAGGGTGGGCAATGGGGGTCAAGTGACTTGCCCAGGGTCACACAGCTGGGAAGTGTCTGAGGCTGGATTTGAACCTAGGACCTCCCAACTCTAGGCCTGACTCTTCATCCACTGAGCTACCCAGCTGCCCCCCCCTGATGTATTGTAATGCCCATATTTTACAGAGGAGGACTATGGTCCTATGGGCTCAGATCCACAGAAGTTATAGGAGTTCTTTTATTCACTCCTATGTAATATGTGATCCAGGGCACAGAACACCTCACTATTGTGTACACAAGACATTCCATTTCCCTGAATGGGGTATTTTTACTGTTTATTCTCCACTCCTGGAATTCTCTCCTTTCACATCTCAGTTTCATGGATCCCCTGGATTGCTTCAAATCCAAACTAAAACTTCACCCTCTACAGTAAGAGTTATCCAGTCCTCTCTCCCCTCCCCCCACTCAAGCTTTTCCTTTTTTGATTATCTTCA
>NC_058130.1:318546070-318558411 GCF_016433145.1 Gracilinanus agilis | reverse complement strand
GGATTTTGGTTTCTAATCCACTCTGCTATTTGCTTCCGTTTTATGAGCGAGTTCATCCCATTCACATTCAGAGTTATAATCATCAGTTGTGCATTTGCTGACATTTTTGTATCCTCCCCTATTCCTACCCCCTTTTTCTTATTCTATTTTCTTTTAAACCATTGGTTTGCTATTGAGCTGCTATCCCTTATCCCCTCCCTTGATTAACTTCCCTTTCTACCCCCTTCCTTATTTTTCCCCGTCTTTTTGTTTTTAAAGGCCTTATGAATTCCCTCCCCCTTCTTCTCTCCTCCCTTTTTATGACCTCCCCTCTCCCCTGCTGCCCTTGGTTTATCCCTTCCAACTTTCTCAGAAGGGTTAGATAAGAGTTTTATGTCCCAATGGATAGTATAGCTACTCTTCCCTCTCAGAGTTGATTACACTGAGAGTAAGGTTTGATTATTACCTCTTAATGCTCTCTTCCTCTCCTTCTTATAATAGTATTTGTCCCCTCTCCTTCCCATGCCCTCTTTGTGTGTAATAGAATATCCTATTTTTCTTATTCACTCAAGTTTCTCTTGGTGTCCCCTGCTATTCAACCCCCTCTTTCCCATCCCCCATGCCATCTTAGATTATTTAGTGTTCCACCCTCACCCTGTGAATTATTCTTCTGATTACTATAATAGTGAATACTTTAATAGTGAATAGAGTTCACTACAGAGAATTATACATAACATTTCTCTACATAGGAATACAGATAACTAGATCTCACTGAGGCCCTTAAAAAGGCAAATTTAAAAATTATAAGTTTTCTTTCTTTCCCCTCTGTATCTTATTTACCTTTTCATGTTTCTCTCAATTTTTGTGGTTGGATATCAAACTTTCCATTTAGCCCTGGTCTTTTCTGTGCAAATACCTGGAATTCTTCAATTTTGTTGAATGCCCATACTTTCCCCTGGAAATATATAGTCAATTTTGATGGGTAGTTGATCCGTGGTTGCAGGCCCAGCTCTCTTGCCTTTCTGAATATCGTATTCCGAGCCTTGCGGTCTTTTAGCGTGGAAGATGCCAGATCCTGTGTGATCCTGATTCGTGCTCCTTGATATTTGAATTGTCTCTTTCTGGCTTCTTGTAAGATTTTTTTCTTTTGCTTGGAAACTCTTGAATTTGGCAATTATATTTCTGGGCATTTTCTTATCTGGATCGAATGTCGTGGGTGTTCTATGGATCCTTTCAATGTCTATATTGCCCTCTTGTTGTAGGACTTCAGGGCAGTTTTGCTGAATAATTTCTGTTAGTATGGAGTCCAGGTTTCTATTAATTTCTGGTTTTTCTGGAAGACCAATTATTCTCACATTGTCTCTTCTAGACCGGTTTTCTTGGTCTGTCACTCTCTCATTGAGATATTTCATGTTTCCTTCTATTTTTTCAGTCTTTTGACTTTGTTTTATTTGTTCTTGTTGTCTTGAGAGATCATTAGCTTCTAATTGCTCAATTCTAGCCTTCAGGGATTGGTTTTCGGCTATAATCTTTCGGTTTTTGGCTATGATCTTTTGGTTTTCGGCTATAATCTTCTGGTTTTCGGCTATAGTCTTCTGGCATTCCTTTTCAATCTGGTCATTTCTGGTGTTCAATTTGTTTATCAGTTCATTTGGTTTCTGAGCCTCACTTTCCAATTGCAAGATTCTAACTTTTAAACTGTTATTTTCTTGCCAGATCTCTTTCATTTTCCTCAAAATCTCAGTTTTGAACTCTTCCATGGCTTGTGAAGAGTTTTCCTTATTTGAGGAGGGTCCGGATGCTTGTTTGTTCTCCTCCTCTGTTTGCTCGGTTCTCTGGATTTTCTCTGTGTCAAAGTTGTCGAGTGTTAAAGACTTCTTTTTCTTGTTAATCTTTCTCTTCTGAACTTCCTGAAACTGGGTAGCCAGCGTTAGCCCAGCAGCTTCTCAGGTTTATCCTTGCGCTCAGGGTCTGTCTGTGGTCTTTTGGCTCCTGAGGTCTGAGTTCTGGTTTTTTCCAAGGTCAAGCCCCCTGGTGGACCCCCTTGCTTGATCCTCTGCCGGAGGTTCCTTTACACGTTTCAGGGGGCTGCTTCCACAGTCATATACCCATCTGCACTGGTTCCACACTCAGGGTTTCAGAGCTTTAGCTGGTGGCAGTGTCTGCCTCCACCCATGCCTCCGCCCGCGCCTGCTCTCTGAGCCCGTGCTCTGCGCCCTGCATCCATTCTCTGCGTCCTGCTCCCGTGCTCAGAGTTTGCGTGCATTCTTTAGCTTTTTGGGGTCCTAAATCTTGCTGCTCTCAGGAACAGGCCCGGGAGCTGCCAATGACTCGATGTGTGCCCCAAACTTGCTCTATTTCTTTTTAGCTGGCTTCGGCATTATAGGTGGTGTGTGTGGAGGGGTTGGGGGTGGGGTGTTTTCTCAGCCCGCGATTTAGTGAGAGCTGTTTCACCCCTTATAGCATGGAAATGTCCCGATTCCACGTACCTTCCACGCTGTGCCCTGTTGTGGGGTTCCTCAGTTCGTCTGGACTTGTTTTTATGTCCCCTTGAGGAGTTTTGTGTGTTTTGGTCAGGAGAGGTTAAGAGCTGCTTCTTACTCTGCCGCCATCTTAACCCGGAACCATCCATAGTCTTTTAAAAATGTTGTAAACAAAAGTTCTTCAGATTCCAATACTGTCAAAATATAGTCTTTAATTAACATTTTTTCACATCCCAAAGATTTCATTTTCTTTTTATATCACTCTTCAAAGCCTATGTAATAGCATCAATAGTTCAGAGGGGAAGATATAAACCACATTCCTACTCAGTCCTCTCTAGCTCACTTCTCACTTCCTTCTCTGTTTCAGAGGATTTCCAGAAATGTATACACTATTTATTTATGTTAATAATTCAACTTTTAAAACTATGAACTTTGACATTGTCAGAATCTCATCACCATGGGTAATAATAGTTGGAATAAGACATATATATGTGTGTGTGTGTGTGTGTGTGTGTACACACACACACACACACACACACACACACACACACACACACATATAGATTTTTAAAGTATATTGCCTTTAATCTCATTTGTTGATCATAATCCTATGAGTTGAACTCTATAGTTATTTTCCCCATTTTTCTGGATAAGAAAACTGATTCAGAGTAGTTGGGGGACTTCAATAACCAGACTGTCTTTCCTTGTCAAAGACACTTATACTTATTTTTAACTCTTATAAATAACTTGTCTTTCTGCAGGTATCCACACCAGTTTTACAAATGGGGAAAAGTAATTGCTTTTTGTAGATACAGAGTCAAGTTAAGGTTAATAACTTTCTGGGACTTGCCTACAGCTAGAAATCATAGAGCCTATCCAATTAAGGAAGAGCCATGGTGCTGTAACTATTGCCTCCTTTTGTATTTTGAGTCTACTGGGACTCCATAAATGTATATTTTGGTATTCTGGCAGTTAAAAACTTTTGTAAGAACCTATAAGTGATGGCATCTCCTGCATACTAAAGAAAAAGAGACTTTAAAAAGGCATTCTCTTTGATTACCGCTTTGTCATCCAATGGCAAGAATTTTTGAACAAAATGGAAAGAGAAAAGAAGGAGAATGACTTGCATATCACCTACCATGTGCCAGGTACTGTGTGTGTGAGGCACTTTTTTCAAATACTATTTCATATGAACCTCACAGGAACCCCCAAGAAGTATTATTATCTCCATTTTACAGTTAAGGAAACTGAGGCAAATAGAGATGAAATGACTTGCCCATGTTTACACAGCTAGTTAGAGACCAAGACTGGATTTGAATTTGTCTTCCTGATTTCCTGATACTGAGCCACCAGCTGTTTCAAAAGAGATAATGCTACATTTACTGATAACAGGTTAAGCCCAGTCTTTACTTCTGCATACTCACAATTAGCAATAAGCTCAGCAGTAAGAACCCAATATTTATTAAATATTTGGGCATGTGCAGTATAAAGTTGTCCTAAAATGACCCAAGATGACCCACATTTGGGCATGTGCAGTATAAAGTTGTCCTAAAATGACCCACATAATGCCTTCCATTCTAGGTCCATCATCTTAATTTTTTACCACTCTTCTGGACCTTATGGCTGGTGTGAGGCTTATCCTACCAGGTCACAGACCCTCACATCACCTCCAGGCTTACTCTAGAACATGTTTCTACCCTCGTGTCTCTGCCCTCTTCAGGAAAGGTGTTTGTGTGTGTGTGTGTGTGTGTGTGTGTGTGTGTGTGTGTATGTGTGTATGTTCTGAAGGATGTAGTGCTATAGAGAAAAAAAGAGTCAGTCCATGGTTAGGCTGGTTATTAGACATCAGAAATCTTGAATTCAATTTCTTTCTGTTTCAGACAGACTTGCCTCATTAACCTGAACAAGTTACCACACATTTCCCATCTGTACATTAGTAATGAGAACCTCCTTTTATAATATCTCTCCTCACAGCTTATAGAAAAGGGACAGCTTGATGATGCTAGAGACGGAGTTAGAAAGTGCTTCCCTTCCAACAGCAATGTTCTTTCCTCTGGGGAAAAAAAAAGTGTTTCCCCAAATATTTCAGTTTCTTATGATCTCATCTGGCAGTAGTGCTAGTATCTCATTTGGCCATACACATTTTCATCAATAACTTGGATGATGAAACAGGAACATTCCCATCTCCTAGCCTATCCCATATCCTTCTCTTATAATGAAGGATAACAATGCAAAACTAAACAACACATTAATATTAATAATTAATAACTACAGGACATACAAGTGAATATTACAGACCAATAGTCATCTACCTCTACAAAGAAGGAATTTCATTTTCTCATTTGTTCTTTAAGGCGGAGAATTTGATCACATAACATTCAGTTTCTTGGGGGGTCCAGGATCTCTCCATTTACATTATTTTAGTAATTATGGACATCATTTTCCTGCTTCTGCTTACTTTACTTCATATCAGTTCATATGTCTTCCCTTGCTTTGTTGAATTCCTCACATTTATAATTTCTCATGATATTTCCATTACATTCATGTACTATAATTTGCTTTCTCATTCTCTAGTTGAATGCATAAATGAAAGAAAAAGCATTTATTAAAAATCTAGGTTATGCAGGCATTAGGTTATATGATGTCCACAATGACTAAAATAATGTAGATGGAGAGAACAATCTAGGGTATAGTGGTGCTTAGCACTTGGGATACAGACATGAAAAGCAAGACAGTCTTTGGGCTCAGGAAGTTTATGTATGGGCAGGAGAAGACAACATATGTAAGAATGGTGGTCAGGAAGGAGTATTTTGGACAATTCAATCAGAAAGATAGTACAGTCATAAAGCAAGATTGACACATCTTTTCCTGGAGTAATAGTGTTGTTTTTAATTGATCCTTTTCAATTAGAGGAAAGCAGGGAGAAAGGTGATAGCATGAAGAAGGCTGAGAAAATTTGAAGGACATCTACTTTGTTTCCAGGTTTGTATTACATAATAAGACTGTTTTCATGTATGCTGGATTTTTTCTTTCTTTTTTTGATCTAATTCCTAGTAGTGGAATGTGCAAGCCAAAGGATATAGAAAATCTGGTCACCTTTTTAAAAACATAATTCCAAATTGCCTTCCAGGAATGGTTGTATTACAAATAACTACCTTTTAATGGTTATACACCATCATCTTTGGTAGTAATGGTAATAAGTATGATATTTTTAGTAATAATTCACATTTATATAGTCTATTATAATTTTAATGTGCAAAGAATTTGACAAAGAATGGTAGTAGTGTTCAGACAAGGTGAGTATTGTTTTTTTTCCCCTGGAGGTTATCTGGTGTTATGGAGGGAAAAAAAGTTTTATGGTATAGCTGGTGATTCTTAATCAGAAATCTTGAGCTCAGTTTCTGTTTCAGAAAGACTTGCCTCATTACCCTGAACAAGGTGCTTCACATTTCCCATTATTAACCTCTCCCAGGTAGCCCTGGACACATTGTCAATATATGTCTGACATGGGAACTTAAAGCCTTCTCTTCCTAGCTCTTAGGTTGTTTCTATGCATTATATCATGGCTCTCTCTGCATGGCTCTAGCATGGAGAAATCCACTGCTACTGAATCCATATGGGTTGGGCTACTGAATTCAATATCTTCACCATTAAAGTCTTCCTCTGTTCTAGACCATGGCTTATGGTCTGATGGAGTTAAGTCATCTAAGAGCTTGGCCTCTAATGAGAGGGAAAGTAGGCTTCCTTTTTCTCACTCTCCTTTTGGTTACACTGGTATCCCAGAGGCAAAGTATTTAAAGCTTAAGTTTAGCCTTAAGTCTAGGGTTTCCCTAAAAAAGGGAAGTAGAAAAATTACTCAATGTATAATGAATCAGATAGGCATTACTATACAATAATAGGATAAGAATTTATTTCATACTTGAGGAAATTTTCAAACAAAAAATCTTCCAAAGTACTGTGAAAGTATGACTTTACACAACATTCAATAAGTTAGCTAAAAGAAATGAAGCACAAAGCAGAAAAGGCAGGCAAGGATGCTGGTATAAGATCTTCTAGTGAAGAACATATTCCATGTGGGATCAGTGATGGGATGGGGAGAAAGAACACAATTCATTTCCCCATCCCTTCATAGAGAGTCTAGAGCTAGAGCATTCTGTTTGTTATGTGGGAGAGTAATAACAAGAGATAGTTGTCCCTACTTTTTAAGGGTCTATGAATTAGGAAATCTTTTACTCTCAAGGGCTACCTGCTTTTTAAAATTTAAGTAGTATTTTCATTTTTTCATTTTATTTATTTAAAAATATTTTTCCATGATTCTGTGATTCATTTTTCTTCCTCCGCTCTTCCTTCCGCACTCGCAGAGCTGACAAGCAATTCCACTGGGTTATACATATGTTATCACTTGATACCTATTATTATTCATATTATTCATTTTTGTAATAATCTTTTAAAAACCAAAACCCCAAATCCTATACCTGTATAAACAAGTGATAAATCATATGTTTTCCTTCTGCGTTTCTACTCCCACAGTTCTTGCTCTTGATAGCAGTCTTTCTCATAAGCCCCTCAGGATTGTCCTCGATCATTGCATTGTTATTATTAGCAATGTCTATTATATTTGATTGTCCCACAATGTTTCCATTTCTGTGTCCAACATTCTCCTGGTTCTGCTCATTTTGCTCCCCATTGGTTCATGGAGTTCTTTCCAATTTGTATAGAAATCAAGCAGTTTATCATTCCTGATAGCACAATAGTATTCCATCAACTATAATATACCATAACATATACCACAGTTTGTTCAGTCATTCCCCAATCATTTTCAATTTTCCAATTTTTTGCCACCACAAAGCGCAGCTATGAATATTTTTGTACAAACATTTTTCATTACCTTTTTGGGGTATAAACCTAGTAGCAGTATTGCTGGCTCAAAAGGCAGTCAGTCTTTTAAAGCCCTTTGGGCATAATTCCAAGTTGCCTTCCAGAATGGTTGGATCAATTCACAACTCCACCAGCAATGCAGGTGTCCCAATTTTGCCCTATCCCCTCCAACATTTATTACTTTCCTTTGCTGTCATATTGGCCAATCTGATAAGTGTGAGGTGGTATCTCAGAGTTGTTTTGATTTGCATTTCTCTAATTATGAGAGATTTAGAACATTTTTTAATGTTTTTAATGGTAGTTTTTATTTCATTGTGTGAAAACTGCCCATTCATGTCCCTTGACTATTTGTCAATTAGGGAATGGCTTGATTTTTTGTAAATTTGATTTAGTGTTATATTTGGGAAATTAAACCTTTGTCAGAGAGTTTAATTATAAAAATGTTCTCCCACTTTGTTTCTTTCCTTCTAATTTTGGTTGCATTGGTTTTGTTTGTATAAAACATTTTAAATTTAATATGATGGAAATTATTCATTTTATATCTTGTAATGTTCTCTATCTTGCTCGGTCTTAAATTCTTTCCTTTCCCATAGATCTGACAGGTATACTATTGTATGTTCACCTAATTTACTTATAATTTCTCTCTTTATATTTAAGTCATTTACCCATTTTTAATTTATCTTGGTATAGGGTGTGAAATGTTGATCTTAACCTAATTTTTCCCATAGCATTTTCCAATTTTCCCAGCAGTTTTTGTCAGTGTCTTGTCCTCAAAACTGGGATGTTTAGGTTTATTGAACATTAGCTTGCTGAGGTCATTTACCTCATCTGGTTTAAGATCTGGTATTGCTAGGCCACAATCCTTCACATTTTTTTCTTTAGTTCCCTTGATAATCTTGATCTTTTCTTATTCCAGATGAACTTTGTTATGGTTTCCTGCATTTAAATATTTGTAAGCAGCAAAAGAAATAGATTGAGGTTGTAAAATATAGTTGGGTTGATTTAACAAAACTCATCTTTATGGTAGCACTATGTGATTGTTATTCCTAGCAGCAATTTGTCTATTTGGGTATTTATGTAACCAAATATAATGGAAAGAACATTGAATATGGGGTTATTGATTCTTCATGGGGAATTGATTCTTCATTTCAGAATTTGTGTCCTTCACCACTGAGCTACCACATGGCCAGAAGAAACCAGAAAGCTGTTTGTCTCTAATATGCCCCCAAACTAAGATACTGTCTCCTTGGAAAGTCGATAAGTTTCTAGAGGAGTTCCAAGGTGTATGCTTTTGGGATAGACCATGTAGATCAATTCAATCTATCCTTTACTACTAGCCATATAACCTTGGCTACAGTATTTTGTATTTCTCAGCCAGCCCCAGTTTTTCATAAATAAAATGAGGATGATGATAATTTCTTGTATGAGGTACCTCAATGGTTAATTGTGGATGGGTGATAGAACACATATTAGATTTGGGGTCAGAAGACATAGCTTCCAATCTTGACTCTTCCACTTAGAACATGTGTGACCTTGGGCAAATTCCTTAGCCTTCTCTAGCTTTAGTTTTCTCATCTGTAAAATGAAGGGAATGGACCAGATGACTTTATGGTCCCTTTCCAGCTTTAAATCTATGTTCCTATGAGATCAAATGAAATAATGTATAAAAGATGCTATATGACTATAGAGAATCATAAATATGAAGTACTATAACTTTAAAAGTTCTCAAGATTCATCCATTTTCAACAGGTAGAGGGTAGCATTCATTTTCCGTGAAGATCTAGGCTAGCATCATCTACCCTTCTTAGACATCTTGTGAGGACGAAGTCTCTTCTCTGGTTGCTTTCATTAACTATTTAAGGACAAGATGCTATTGTTGGGTACATGACCAACTCAGATAGGTCTCCTGACTTCTTCCAGGCTTGGACAGACAGAAAAAGGGGTAATCACATTTACTGAGAGACATATAAAGCAAAAAATATTCCTCCTGGACAGGTAGATCATGCTGTGATGGAGAGTAAACAACCATTAACAGAAAAGTACAGAGTTTGATCAACTGCTGGACACTGCAAGGAAGGATTCATTAGGAGGCATTTTTTAAATATTTTACCACTTGCTCTAGGTATAATTATTCTGGTTGTAATACTGCCTTCTGTTAAGTTCACTGCAATGTTCCCTGAGAGACTAAGATAGAAAAGACAAGATCATAAAACCTGATTTCAGGGACACTTAACATAATTTCTGGCTTTCAAAACACAACTGGTTTGTATTATGTAATTTTTATTTTGCTTAGAAAACACCCAGAAGTAATTTCTCTTGAGTCCTCATTATTTCATAAAATAGATCACTAGTGCATGTAGTAGAAATTTGAATTATGGACTTCCAGTGCACATTGCAGGATAACTTTCTGCTTCCCCTATACCTTTACAAGACATCTAGGCAACCTCATCCTTTCGTGGTCCCTAAGCCCTGAAAGGCTGCTTTGGACAATAGTGTCTTCCAGCAGAATGAATGGGGAAAACTTGACAGAGGGTATCAGGTAATAGGTAAATAGGTAGCTCTGTGCTTTAAGGGAGGTTTAATGAAACTTTTAGGTGGGCTTTAAAGGAGGTTAGGAATTCAATAAAGCAGAAGCAAGGAAGAGCATAGAGTTGCCCAAGGCATCAGGTGTGTGGATAGGGATGCATAACATGTTCACAGGTGAATTACAAGTGGTCCTGTTTGGTCAGAGCACAATATATGTGGAAGGAATTTGCATGGGATATAGGTAAAGGAATAAGATGGCACCAGCTTATAGAGGACTTTGAGTAATAGGCTAAGGAGCCTTAACTTCATTTTGTAGGCAAAAGAGAAGAAGGGAATAAGCTTTTATTAAGTGCCTACAATACCAAGTATCATAGAAAATACTTTACAAATATCCTATCATTTGATCCTCACAAGAATCCTGGGAGATAGATGTTATTATTATCCCTATTTTACAGATAAGTATACCAAGGCAGGCAGCAGTTATGTGACTTGCCCAGGATCATGTAGTGTCTGAAGCTGTATTTGAACTTAAGTTTTCCAGACTCCAAGCCCAGACTCTACACTATGACACCATCTCCTTCTAGGGAGCCCTCTGAGGGATTTTATCAGAGAGACAGGTCAGTTCCACAAACATATTAAATACCTACTTTTTGCAAGGCATTATGCTAGACGCAATAGATATGTGGCACAGTAGAAAGGGCACTGACATTCTAGGGGGTCCTGGACACAGAGTGAACCTGAATGAGAGAACTGATTATTAAAATTTCAGGGTAAGCATTTCTACCTGGGAAGTTGACACACACTATAAAATAGGGCTGAATTTATTGTTTTGCTAATTATCCAGACTTGTGAAAGAGAAAGATAAAATGTTAATCAGGCAAAATTAAACTCAAAAGTATGTTGTATCTGCATTTTTCCCCTGGACAAGCCAGTTGTTAAACATTTACCAACATACTATTGTTTACATCCCCCTCTGATACTTCCTTCCTATGTGACTTTCGGCAAGTCACTTCGCTCCTTGTTCTCCGTTTCCTCCAATAATGGGGTGTGACTGTATGATCTCTGAGGCTTCTTCTGACACTTAAAAAAAACCTCTTATTTTTTGTCTTGGTAACAACTCTTAAGACAGTAGGGCAAGGGGTAGGCAAACAGGGTTATGGGACTTGCCCAGAGTTGCAGAGCTAGAAAGTGTCTAAGGCCAAATTTGGACCCAGGTTCTCCTAACTAGGTCTGGCTCTCAGTCCACTGAGCTGCCTAGCTGCCCCTCCACTCCCAGCTCTTAATCTATAAGCTGATGTCTGACAGAGCAAAATACTTAATAAAGTGATTGTTGACTAATTAACTTATCCTCAAGCCTTTAGTCTCCCTCACTCTGTATATCAGATCAATTGTCAAGGTTTGTCAAGTCTATTTCCATAATATCTCTCATATCCATTCCCTTCTTGCTCTACACCAGTGTTGGGGAACCTTTTAGAGATGGATGCTGAGCCCTGCCTCCCTCTCCCACCTCCCCAGTACCACACCCCTCCCTCTTTTATCTCAGAGAAGGAAGGGAGCACTCCCATTGGCTGCCGGGCAGAGGGGACGAGGAAGTGAGGAATGTCCTAAGGTGCATGGAGAGGGAGAGGGAAACAGCTCAACCCTGAGTCCCTCCATCTAGTAATGGACTCTGGCTCCATCTAGTAATGGACTGCACGGGTGCCCACAGAGAGGGTTCTGCATGCCCTTTTGGGCACACGTGCCATGGGTTCACCAACACTGCGCTCACTCTCTCTCTCTCTCTCTCTCTCTCTCTCTCTCTCTCTCTCTCTCTCTCTCTCTCAAAGCAAAAGCATTGTTAGCTGTTATCAAGGTAATTTTAAAAAAAACTGTCCCAAGTACAAAAGAACTTGAGAGGAAATATGCCCTAAGGATGGGCCTTCCTTCAGATCTCTCTGCTCAGGCTACATGGAGCTCCACATTATCCTTATCAAACAATGCAAACAATTTTAATGAGCTTATCTACTAAAACAAACTGCCAGATATGTTCATATGTAAAAGGCTGCTCACTGTATGGGCCAAATCATTTCATCAAAAAGGCTTCTATAAAATAACTAAAAGCAGCTTCTTCTTCAAATGAGACTGAGGCAAATACCCAGAAATCACCTTCTCATGCTAAAGGAGAATGAAAAGCTCCTCCACCCATATTTAGGCCATAAACTCCCATGAAAATGGGGGGGGTGGGAAGCATCTTGCCTTTTGACGACTGCTGTAGTTCAATTTCTTTCAAAGAAACCCAGGGTTTTGTGCAGCAAATTTTGGTAAACGCCTGACACTATGACCTCTGCTGTCAATCCTTCCACCAATCAGCAAGCAGAATTCTTACAAAGCTCCATCAATCTGGCGGTTTAACATCACAGACTGCAGTTTAATCTAGAGGATTCCATTTTTCTCTCCTTGCACACACGCGCACGCACACACACACACACACACACA
>NC_058130.1:318533227-318543741 GCF_016433145.1 Gracilinanus agilis | reverse complement strand
TATATATATATATATATATATATATATATATATATATATATTTATATGAGAATGTGAATAAAGGATGTGTGTGTGTATGTGTGTATGTATATATACATACATCATCAACTTTCACCTGGACTATTTCAGTAGTTTCCAAATTACTCTCCCTGTCTAAAGATAGTCCTCACTCTAATCCATCTTCCCATCAGCTGCTAAAACATGCCATTCCCCTACTCAACTCCAATGGTTCCCTTGATTCTAAAGTTAAATATTATGTGATATTTGTTTCATCTTTTAAATTTTTTCTAGTTTTATGCATGTTTTGTTGTACATTGGAATTATTTTTTATTTTAATTGTTTAAAAAACCTTTACCTTCTCTCTTAGAATGAATATTATAAATTGGTTGCAAGGCAGAAGAATGGTAAGGGCTAGGCAACAGGGGCTAAGTGATTTATCCAGGGTTATATAGGTAGGAAGTGTCTGAGGTCACATTTGAACCCAGGACCTCCCCTTCTCTAGGCCTAGCTGTCAGATCCACTAAGCCATCCACCTGTCCCTATTGGAATTATTAGTACAGTAGTTCATGTATATAATTTATAAGAAAATAAATGTAATGAGTCAATGCTGAAAATTTCTTTATTGAGAAGGGTGCTGGATCAAAATACTGCCTTAGTGTATTACAGATTTTCATTTGATGTTAGAAAATATTTGCTAATTCTGTGGCTGTGGGAATAAGAGATCCCAAAAAGGGGCTGCAAAGTCATTATTTATTTAACACAATTTCAGAGGGTGGACTAGATCACATTAGAGGGATTTGACAAAATGATTATCATAGTCCATAACCCAGAATATCTGAGATGTAAGACAAGAAAACTTGGCCTAAATCACTGTGAAGCTCAGCACTTCTAATATAACACCCCTTTCAGTTCCCCCTTGTCCATGTTCATTTTATTTCCAGGGAAAATCTTGAAATGCTACTTCTATTCCTTTAATGTCCTTAACTACCTAGGGAGTTTTAGTGTTTGAAGTACTAAAGTTAGCTTATCTATTACTTTTTGTCTTTTAAAAAAATTTAAACCCTTACCTTCTGTCTTATAATCAATACTGTGTATTGGTTCCAAGGCAAGGGCTAGGCAATAAGGTTGAAGTGACTTGCAATGAGCCACATAACTAGGAAGTGGCTGATGCCGGATTTGAGCCCAGGACCTCCCATCTCTGGGCTTGGCTTTCAATCCATCGAACTACCTAGCTGCTCCTAGATATTGTTAAAAAATGTTTCTTTTGTTTTAATAGTGGCCATGTTCTTAAAATCCAAGGATTTTTTTCTCAACTAGAGTTATCATAGCCTGATGAGGAAATAGCATAGTATGGTCTACAGTGCTTCCCAAACTTTTTTGGCCTACCGCCCCCTTTCCAGAAAAAATATTATTTAGCCCCCTGGAAATTAATTTTTAAGAAATTTTAATAGCAATTAATAGGAAAGATAAATGCACCTGTGGCTATCACTGCCTCCCTGGATTGCTGCAGCACCCACCAGGGGTGGTAGTGCCCACTTTGGAAATCACTGGTCTAATAGAGCAGCTCAACCAGGAGTATTCTTTTCATTGTAGGCTGCTAATTTCAAGCTAATACAGATGAAATCAATTAGAAAGTTGAAAAGTGCTATACAAATGTTAGGTTTTATTTTTAGTGAAAATTTTACTGGGATGTCCTAATCTCAGTTTAGATGTTGAAATATAAGTCATTTCAATTCAGTCCTAATTAAGCTTCTGTGGTTTAAGCACAAGTTTAATATACAACGGGGGAAAAAAGGCTTGATTGTGAACCTTAAAGTGAACAGAACCAGATATGCCATTTATCATACTGGACACTGCTAATGTAAGTTCTCTGATTCTTAGAATATAATTAGAAGGCAAGTGGGCACAGTACAGTATGAAGTCAGCAGCACAGCAAAAGCAAATGAAATTTCTGAGAACTAAATGCCAAGTGTCTAAGAGAGGTGGTAATTAAATCAATATGGACCTCATTTATTAAGTAAACAATTCATGGTTTATTAAGATCATCACACATCAACACCAGCCACAATTTTTATTATTCAGCATTTTCCCCCCTCGAGAATTGCTTTATCAATATCAATATATAAAGTCCTCAGGACTCACAATCCCAGAAGGACAAATGCAGTAGACACTGAATCCTGCTGAAGCTACCTCACCTAGAGATGTTCATTTAGAATAGAGCCTTTGCCTTTTTTGTGTTATAGACTACTTTGGCCATCTAGTAAAGCTGGTGGACCTTTTCTCAGATAAAATTATTATAGGCATAAAATAAAATGTATAAAATCACAAAGGAAATCAGTTATATGGAAATATAATAATCAAAATATTAAAAAAAACAAATTTATGGACCTGACCTCTTGTAATCTATCTACAGCCATGGACTATAGGTTATGAACACTTGGTTTAGAATAATCTAGGTAATGAAACAGATGACACAAACATTAAAATATCCTCCTGAAATAAGTTTGAATTTGTTTTTAACCCTTATCTTCTGCCTTAGAATCCATACTAAGTATCAATTCCAAGGCAGGAGAGCAGTAAGGACTAGGCATTTGGGGTTAATTGACTTGCCCAGAGTCAAAAAG
Organism: Gracilinanus agilis; assembly: GCF_016433145.1. Classification (NCBI taxonomy): domain Eukaryota; kingdom Metazoa; phylum Chordata; class Mammalia; order Didelphimorphia; family Didelphidae; genus Gracilinanus; species Gracilinanus agilis. Next base: position 318,541,117 of record NC_058130.1, on the reverse strand, counting down.
CTTGGAAATGTCTGAGCCCAGGTTTGAACCCAGGTCCTCTCATCTCTAGGCATTGAACTGCTCCTCTGAAATTAGTAATTACTAAAACAGCAATAAAAACTTCTTGGCATATATATAAGTTTCATGGACACTAGCCTTTTTGACCTAAAGCAGATATTTTTTCAAGTACATAAACTACCACAAAAGTGAAAATTTTCATTTCTAGGAGGTTGCATTAACTCTTTGGTAGACTTTTATGGATTCTTGTTTTTTAAATAATACTAATAACATAGTATTTTCATTTTGCAAACACAATACAGATATTTTCTTTGATCTTCACAACATCTTTGTAAAGTGGGTAGCCATTTTACCAATAAGAAAACAGATTCACAGAAGTTGTTTGTCTAGGGGAATTATCTGAGGTAGGATTTGAACACGGGGTCCTTCTGACTCTAAGACAAGCATATATTGCCAGCACTGTCTCTTTTGTTTTTTACTTTCCTTGACAATTCCCAATACTTCTCCCCCAGAGAATTCTTCATTGTTGAAAAGAAACAGAGAAAAGGAAAAGAAAATCAATATATTTAAAAGGTTTGATGAGTTGTCTTATTCTCTTTTGAGAGTATGCTGTTTCTCTTCCAAGAGGGAGGACAATAAGTTTCATCATCAGCCCCTCTGAGGTTTGGATTGCTCATAGCATTGATGTGAATTCTGATGTCTTTTAGTGATTCCTTTATATTATTGTGATCACATTGTATATGCTCTTGGTATCCTTTTCTTCATTCTAGGTATGTTAACTCTTTAAGGCTCAAGTGCTATTTAGTGAATGACAGTGCTACTTTTGTGTACAAAATATTACAGCATTCAGAACCCAACTATATTGTCACAGTTGGGGAGAGAGGCGGGGAGAAGGAGAGAGAAAGAGAGGAGAGAGGGAGGGAGAGAGAAAGGGGGAGAGAGAGAGAGGGAGAAAGAGAGGGGGAGAGAGGGAGAACAACAGGGAGAGAAATGGGGAGAGGGAGAAGGACAGGGAGGGGGAGAGAGAGAAGGCGAGAGAGAAGGCGAGAGAGAGGGAAGAGAGAGAGAGAGAGAGAGAGAGAGAGAGAGAGAGAGAGAGATATGATAGCTCTCTTTATATAGAGATGTACACACTAGAGTTGTTTAGTCTTTCAGTCACATCCAAATCTTTGTGACTCCATGAACCAGGAGCTGTCATAGGATTTTCTTGGAAAGTTACTGCTATGGTTTGCCATTTCCATTGGAGAATTGTCCAAGGCCAAATTTGAATTCAGGCCTTCTTGATTCTAGCCCTAGCTTTCTATCCACTGAACCACCTAGCTGCATCCTAGGCATACAAAGTTTAAATGATTTGCCCAAGGTTATACTGCTAGGAAGTATCTGAGGCTGGATTTGAACTCAGATCTTCTTGATTCTAGGTCCAGAGTCCTTAACCATCAAACCACAGCTTTTTAATACACACACATATTCACATATATAAAAAACACATATATATATATATCACTAAAGCTTTAAAATGCCATAAAACATAAAGTTTATTATTTTTCCAAAATTTACAAAATGGCCAAAATTAAGGCTAATCAATATATATGTATATATATATACATACACACACATATAATAAATACACATCTGTAATAAGATATGTTGAGAGGCAGCTATGGCATAGTAGATAAACAGCTGGCCTTAGAATAGAAAAGATCTTTGTTCATGTTCTACATGTGCCTCATATTGGCTGTGTGATCCTGGACAAATCACTTACCCTCTCATGGACTCCCAGATAATTTCCTAAACCTAAAAGTTGTAGAACCAATGTAGCTATCAGGAAGGGTTTCCTTATTGGAAGTTCCCTATATAGAAAGAAATCACAGATCCGATGGAAAAACTAATCATATATAAAGGAATTGTTTTATTTTTAACTACATAAATTCATCCTATGGCTCTGCTGTCAGGGGCTAGAGCAATATGGCTCCCAGTAACTGATACTTGTTGCCCCTATAGCCACTTCTAATCGCTGCTTTTGCCCCTAATCTCTATTACCTTCATCACTCTGTTTTTGTTTGTTTTCTTTCTTTGTTGGCCGGTTTTTTTCCTTATATCTATCAATCACTTCTCTTGGGCTTCTTAGCTTTCTGAGGATAGCTGGCTTTTTATAGATGGGAACCACCTGTCTAAATGCTTATTTTCTTCCAGGCAGTGAGACGCTCAAGGCTGAGACATTGAGTGTTATCTTAATCTTCACTTTTCCCCCTCTTCCTTGTTATTTTTAACTCTAGCACCAGCGTCTACTTGTCTATTGCAATGGAAGACATTTTTATTTCTTTGACCTTTCTCTGGGAGGATTCTGGAAAGTTGCTCCCTAGATAAGAGGAATTTCCATGAAAGTCAGAATATTTTCCAGAGGGGAAAGTCTTACTTTAGTCATTAGTTTATGCAAATACAACATCTGGTTCAAAGTATAACAAAGCTGTTACAAGGTCTTATTTGAGCAACATCAAAAGAAAGGTGAGGTCAATTAATTGGATTGCAATAAAAAGCCAGGTTTTATAATTTTGGCCAACAATATCTATGTCAGAGTTTGTATTATTTAAACACAGACTCTCTCTTTCTGTCCATATCTATGTGTGTATCTACTGTGTTTTTGTAATATCTAGACATAAAATACAGAGGCAGGAAGAACCAGAAAATGTCATATGAGCCTAGGATCATTTGGAACTGAGTTACCTAGTTTGGGTACACAGGTTAGATCCATTAGCTAATTTTGCCTTTCCGTTTAACTTGGAGATCCTTGGGCAATGGCTAAATGTAGCTAATTGAATTATCCACTCTACAGTTCATTTTTTTTCCAATGACCTTTACCAAAGAGTCAGGATCAATGAGCTGAATCAGTCACAAACATGATGAATCCTAGTAGCCTGAACATGATGCTAAGTCATTTCTTCCTCCTAGTGAATCTCTTTTAGGAGATTTGGGAGAGAATTTATACTTGGAGCAATTACCCAGTCATTCATTATGAAAGAACACTTTTATTGAAGACATCATGGCATAGCGGAAAAATACTCTGCTTAGAGTCATAGAATAAGAATAATAATAGCTAGCATTTTTATAGTGCTTTAAGGTTTTCAAAGTACTTTACAAGTATTTTTCAGTCATGCCCAGCTCCCATGAGGTTTTCTTGACAAAAATACTGGAATAGTTTGCCATTTCCTTCTCCAGTGGATCAAGGCAAAAAAGAGGTTAAATGACTTTCCCAGGGTCACATAGCTAGTGAGTGTCTGAGATCACATTTGAACTCAGGTCTTCCTGATTCTGGACCCAGTGGTTCTATCCATTGAGGGAGGCATCTAGCTGCCTCCCAAGAGTAATGCTAAGCATCATCTCATTTTATCCTCATCACCACTGTATAAATCAGGTAACTGAGGCAGACAGAGGTTGTCACTTGCCAAAATTCACAAAGGTAATGAACTTAAGTGGTGAAGATTTAAGGTCCTCAAATTCTAGAGTCATTATTCTCCAGTCTAGTCATAGGCAAAGGATCTGGCTTGAGTCCTGGAACTGACAGAGCTAAGACCATTGAAAGGGAGGTCCTCTTTTAGCTCTGCTTCCCTTATTTGTAAAACTGGAATATATACGACTTGCTCATCAGCCTCGCAGGGGATTTGTAAAGAGGCACTTTGTAAAGCACTGTATTTAGGTAAACAATTTCTTTTGGAGATATCCAGATCATACAGTTAGAACTGGAAGTTTCCTTAGTTCAAACACTATATGTTACTGATGAGTAAACTGAAAAGTTGAAACAATTGTGTGGTAAATTTAAAACTTAGTTATTGTTAAAATTTTAGAATCTTATTGTATTATTTTTTTATTTTATTTTTTTTTATAAACCCTTAATTTCGGTGTATTGTCTCATAGGTGGAAGAGTGGTAAGGGTGGGCAATGGGGGTCAAGTGACTTGCCCAGGGTCACACAGCTGGGAAGTGGCTGAGGCCGGGTTTGAACCTAGGACCTCCTGTCTCTAGGCCTGACTCTCACTCTACTGAGCTACCCAGCTGCCCTCCTCTTATTGTATTATTATTAAATTTATTGTAAGATTATGATCAACTGCCCTAAGGAGAAAATAGGAGATAAATAATGTAGCATTATTTTGGGAAACAGATTTTCAGTGAGTTTTTTTTTTATTATTCTTTGAAATGTAGATTAAACTATTAAAATGTTTTTTTAGAAAAGGAAACTATCTAAGGGAGAATGGATTTGATTATATTATTAAATTGAATATATTATGGATTTGACATCAGAAGACCTGGGGCATATGTCCAGTTCCACCACCTGGTCACTTCATGACCTTAGGCAACTGATCTAACTATCTCTACTTAATGTTTGTCCTTTGTAAGATGGGCTTAATAACAATCACCCTATCTTTCAGGATTTTCATGAAGATCAAATGAGGCAATAATATATATAGTGATTGGTAAACACAAAGCATTATATGAATATTAAGTATTATTGTGATCTTTAAATCTCTCTTTTTATTTTGGCAGGACTTTATAATTCTTTTGTCCATTCTGTTCTAGCAAATCATGAATGAAATTTCTATTCTTATTTCATTATAACATTATATGTGAGCTTTTCAAACCATTAGTAATAATAATAATAAAAAAGAGCTGATCTCTTTTTTTAAAAAAATTATCAAGACTATTGAGTACATTGAAACACCTATAAAATGTATCCATGCAATTTTCACAAATGCCATCTATGAGTTGCCAAATAAGAGTTTCTCTGAGATCTAAGCTCATTTATACCCAATGAGAGTGAATTATGAGAGGCTGTTCTAAGCAGAAAATGAGTGAGTTCTTATAATTAAAATGATAAAATTCTTCCAGTTTTAAAAATCTGTGTAATCTTGTACATATTGCTTAATTTCACTTTTATCTTCAATAATTCTTGTGAAATTCTGTAGTAAAAATGATCTGTTTTTCAAAGTATGTTTGGACTTCAATGATAGACATTATGTAAAATTTTAAAATACACATTATTTTCCTTGGGTGAAAATGCTAATCTGAAAAATCCCATTCAAATTAGTGAATATTTAGTTCTTACCACTTTCACTTAACTACATTGAATACAATGTTTAAATTTAGGAATTTATATGCATAAAAATCTTCTTATTCTTTTTCATATCTAGTTTTGTGGAAAAGATTTTTTTTCTGGAAGATTCACTATTGAGTACAAACTCTGTTGTGAGCTGTTTCCAGATGCCTTAATTTAAGAGATGTCACATTTATTTCATTGTAATGTTACAATCATATGGGATTTAACACTAAAGTGTCCCAAAATGACTAAGTTATCATGAAGCATATAATAAAGAGTGGGAGTGTTGCTCTCTCTCTGACAAGAAAAAAAGTCTATATAAGTGGAAATTTTTTATTAAATCTTACTGGTATTTTAAATAATAAAGTTGGGTGTCAGCAAAATGAGAGTAAGGAAATGTGTCTACCCAACATTAAATACTTATGTCAATATTTCAGAAGATATATGGCTTAACTAGACTTGTGCCAACCAGGATCTTGGGTTCCAGAGTTTGTTTGTTTGTTTTTTAAACTATCATCTGGTATCCAACTGTCTGGTGTTCAACCTCTGAGAGGCTAAGGTGGAAGACATTAGTGGAGGAACTTTATGTAAACATTTTAATGTTGATTAGTATCATTAGATAGGAAAGGAAGTATAACCTAATAGGTAGTATTTTAGATTTGGAATTAGGAAGACCTGGGTTCAAATTAGACCTTTGACGCCTATTTCCTTTGTGTGTGATCTAGAACATGTCACATGTTTGATAGATTTTAACCTTTCTAAACCTTGTTTAGATAACATTTAAAAATATTTCATATTTTTATTTTTTCCTAAACTTACACACTAAAAAAATTATTTCATTAAGCCCAGCAAAAGAAAAGAGAATCATCTTGAAACACTTTCCAATTACTCAAATAAATTTACACTTTTAGGTTTCTGTTAACTACTTTGGCTATCTTTCCAAGTTCCTTCTCATTAAAAAATGCATGAAAGTCTTCTATTACATTAAAATTCCATTTATCCGATTAAACTCAGCTTTTCAGGGCAAATCAAAATTATTATAGCTGTTTCTACCAACCTCTAGGATACTCTCCTCTTCTCATTAACTACAGTGCTTGGCTCACACATTGCTATCCTCATCAATTCTTATCCTGGATCTTCTCTCTTTATCATTTGGCTATCTCAACACTTGGTAAATTCAGCATATCAAAGCTGAGCTCATTTTTGCCCTCTTTTTAGCTTTCCTATTACTAGCCAGGACACCATCACTCTCATCATCATCCAGGCTCTCAATCATTCTTGACTCTTTATTCTCTCTGACCATTCCCATATCCAATCTGTTGCCATATCCCATCAATTCTACCTTAATAGAATTGTTTATGCCACCTTCTCTCCTTTGATAGTAAACTCCTACTTTGTAAACTCCAGAAATTCTCTAACTTACAGCAGAGATGTTCAACTGGAGACCCATAGACAAAGATGTCAGTCAAACTCCCAAGTAGAGCCCAAACCAGGATTAAATGTAATTGGGAAATGTTTAACATAATAAATTAAAATACAGTAAAACATAGATAATGTTAATTAGTGATTTTCTTAGTCAATAGGTTATTTTTCAGAGATTTGCTTCTGAGTTTGACATGTCAGACTCAGAGGATCAAATATAAAGTCTTATATATGTCTTTTAAAGCCCTTACCTACCAATTTTTTTTTTCCAAACATCTTCTTTTACATCTCTGCCTCCAATCTTTCTGGGTTTCCTTTAAATTCCAGCTAAAATCTCACCTTCTATAAGAAGCCTTTCTTTATTCATGTTAGTGCCATCCCACTTTAATTTACAGTTTATCCAGCAGATATTAGATTTGTATGCAGTTGTTTGCATACCATCTCTCTTAAGACTGATCTCTTCAAAAAGAACCTGGTTGTTTGATAGATTTTTAGGCCTTTGTAATAATAACTTGGCACACTCCATGGCACATAATTTCATTGATTTAATTTGTTTCAATTATTCTTGGTTGTAAACCTTTATCTTTTGTCTTGGAAAACTATATTCTAAAATCTCCATTTGTTTATTAAAGTTGCCGGGTGTTATGATGTCCTAACTAGTTCCTTTGATACTGTCTGTAGTTCATTTTGATTCTTGGATGTCCTAGAAATTTTCAGTACTTTTTCTTTAATATAAAATAAAACTTTAATTTTTAAATATAATATAATTTAATAATATAATAATCTTTAATATAATATAAAATTCAGTACTTTTTCTTTAATTTAATAATATAATAATAACAAAATAATAATAATAATTTCTTTAATAGTTAATAAAATAACTCTGAATTTTGTCTGTCACATTCCTGGACTTATATTTTAGGGGCTTCTTTTAGAAGGTGGTAGTTGGATTTTTCCCATTTATATTTTTCCCTTTTAATCAGTCTATAGATCCAAACAGTTTTCATTTATGATCTCTTAAAATATAGTGATCAGGCTTTTTTTTTTACATCAGGGTTTTTCAGGGAATATAGTGAATCACAAATGATGTCTGTTTGATATGTTTTCTAGGTAAGTTCTCTTTTATATCAGATATCATGTTTCCTTCCTTCTTTTCAGTATGCTGATTTTGTTTTGCTATTTCTCAGTGTTTCTCAGAGTCATTGATTTTTTGGGGGGCTATCTAATTTCCTAGAAATCCATTACTTGAGAAAAATTAAGTATTTTCTCTTTTAAATTATTATCCTTACTCTTATTTTATAAATCTGTATTTATTTATATAATCTAATATAATATCTATATAATAAAATGTAATTATTTCTAATAATGTTTTATATATTATAT
>NC_058130.1:318503823-318532000 GCF_016433145.1 Gracilinanus agilis | reverse complement strand
TATATATATGTATAAATATTTATATATACATATATGTATATGTATATGTATATATATGTATAAATATTTATATATACATATATGTATACGTATATGTATATGTATATGTATATATATATATATATACTGAGAGCCCCTCAGAGAAATAAGGGTCTCTATCAGGGTCCATCAAGTCAATGCAGACAGCAGAGCCTTACATTGATCCCTGTTGTCTGAAAATCAGGCCACAGGATGGATGGACACCCAATCAGACCCCTCTGTGTAATTCTCTTCTGATTAACACTTTTTATTATTAAAATTATTATAATCTATATTTTTAGGATATCCTCAAGTTTTATAGTATAGATATGAACTAATTTTATAGAGATCCATTTATAGAACTCCCATTATAGAATTCCCCTTAATGCTCTATAACAGTGGTTCCCAAACTTTTTTGGCCTACCACCCCCTTTCCAGAAAAAAATATTACTTAGAGACCCCTGGAAATTATGAAACTATTTGTTGAACTCAGAATAGAATGTAATACAAAAAAAGTGTGAACATTACCACTTTCCTGGATCGCTGCAGCACCCACCAGGGGGTGGTAATGCCCACTTTGGGAATCACTGCTCTATAATAAACCAGCATTTAATGAGTTAATAGTTCATACCGTTGAAGCTGCTTTAATCTTTTTCTCTCTCTCTCTGCCTCCAGAGTAGGAAGGACACAACATGGCAAAATTAAAACAATATACTATAACTTTTTCTCATGCCAAATTTAACCCCATGAACTCAAATGTTGAAGGTTCTTTTTATAAAAATAAAACTTAGATAAAGTAGAATTCTGGTAGCCTTAAAGAATGCTTAGGCTAAATATAATCTATATTTTAGAAATAGGTTTTGTGTGCCAATTCTCATATAGCTAGTATAACCTTGAGTTCTTCTATGTTTGGGGTTTGAAATATAAATTTTCCCAGCATTTGTGTGACTGTGAGAGAAAAGTATAAAAATTAAAGATTCACAGAAAGTTCTCAGAACAGCTTCCGGAAATTCACTGTATCTCTGACTCTCTTCTTTCTCGGCTAAACCATCACACCTCTCAGGATAACTGGAACTGCTGGCTGGCTTTCAGCATATTTATATGTGTGTGTGTGTGTGTGTGTGTGTGTGTGTGTATATACATATATATATAATACATATATAATATATATAATATTATGTTATGTTATGTTATGTTATATATAATAACTCTATTAACTGAGCTTGAGAAGGTTTAGTGACTTGCCCAGGGTCAAGCAATCTAATAAGTGTCTGAGGCAGAATATAAATTCAGGACTTCCAGACTCTAAGTTCAGTGTTCTCTCTGATGTGCTACCTAGCATCAAATATTTTCTCCACTCTTTAGCCATTAAATCTCTTCACAGTCTGACCCATTCCTACTTTTCCAGATTTCTTATGCATTATTACCTTTAATGATCCCAACAACCTTTCCATTCTCTGCCTTTTTTTTTTTTTTTTTTGCATACACAACACTCTGCCTCCTAGCTTGTGTTTTTGCATGGGCTGTCTCCCATGGCTGGATTAATGTCCCCCTCCTCACCTCTAGCTCTTGAAACTTTTCATTTCCTTTAAGACTCAGTGTAAATACAATCTTCTCCATGAAGAGCCTTTCCCATTCCCCTCCCCTGACAGAGCCCACCCTCCAAAGCTACCTTGTTTTCATCGTGCATATATTTTTCTTATTTGTTGTACCTGTATCTCCCCTTTTCGAATGTAATCTCCTGGAGGACAAGGACTGTTTCATTTTTGTCCTTGTTTCCACAATGTATAAAGCTGTTTGACTGATTGTTATATATTCACTACCTGCTCTCTTCCCTAGATTGAGTTCACATCTGCCTTCAATTTATGTGAAAACCCAGCAGGCCTGTTTGCTTTATTGCTCCTACAACCAATCCCTGTCCTGCACGTGCTTCTTATTGTCCCATTCTTCCACAGTCTGTCTCCTCACCACCATACACATGCTTTCTCTCCTCGCCTCTTCCTCTTGGAAACTCTAGCTCCCTTCAAGGCTTGGTTTCAAATACCACTTTCCACTTAAGATCTTTTCTGATTTCTACCATCCCCCTCTCCTTATCCCATTATTAGTATTCTAACTTCCACATTGAAATGACTTCGTGTTTATTCTTCTATCATTGGACCATAGATTCAAGAGCTAGTGAGACCTCAGAGGCCATCTAAGTCCAACTCTCCTCATTTGGCAAATGGAAAAGTTGCATTGGGATTTGAACCCTGATCCTTTGACTCCAGAACCAGGGCTCATTCCACTCTACCTTGGTATTTACTTATGAATACATAATGTTTTTCCCTTGTCAGAGAGCTCCTTAGGGCAAGACATTTTTAAATTTTGATTTTAGTATCTCCAGCACCTAACAAAAGGCTCAGGTATATAATAAATGCTTATTCAATTCAGTCAGTAAACAGTTGATCAACTTAAATGTGTTTCAATAGGTCTTTACCTCTTTCAGGATGAAAAAGTGTGAAGGACTAGGACCTGGCAGAAACTTGCATCAGAGGATCAGCTTAGTGTAGGACAGTGCATAACCAACTAGAGTGAAGCCTTGTGGAGGAATCAGCCCTTTCTTTATTCTCTCCACTCACTTAGCCAGTATTACAGGTAGCAACAGAAGGATGAGGGTGGGGATGGAAAGAAGCCAACACTCCCCAGCAGGGACTCCAAACTGCTACCTACTATCATTTCAGCAAACAATCAAGAGACCCAAGAGATATTTGAGTAGAGGATGGGAAGAGACAATCAGTCATTCACATTCTAGCCTGGATTAAATAAATTTAATCAGACTTTTTCCCCCATCTAGCAAAAATGATACTGATTCTTACTAGCTACTTGATGAGTAATCCAAAATTCAGTTATGCCCTCTTTTCGGTGAGGATAACATTGGCACCATCTAACTTATAGAGTTCCTTTGGAAAAAAAGTACTTTATAAAATTTCAAGTCTATCAGTTTGGGATGTTCTTACTGACAGGACAGGAGTCATGTTTAGGAGAATATAGAGCAAGGATCAGCAAACAGCAGTCCTGAAGGTCAAATCTGGACTACAGCCTGCCTTCAAAGATTGGTTTCTACCTTTTTAAATACAATAATACTTTATTCCAACGTGTAGAAACCAATATAAACATGGCCTGTACAAAGTTGGGATTTAGCCCAGGCCCCTGGTTTGCCAACTCTTGGCATAGCCTGGGGCATATTACAATTTATCTTTTCCCTGCCTTCTCCCTCTCCACTTACCTACACACATACACAAAGAAGTGAGTAGAAAGAATAAAGAAATATTTGAACCATCCCCAATGCTTCACTTTGTCTGGTTATGCCCTGTTCTAAACCAAGTTGATGCTATGACCCAAGTTTCTGCTCTATTCTAATTTTTCACACCTTGGAGAAGACATACTGAAAAGTTTGCAGAAATAGCTATAAATAAACAATTAAAAACACACATTAAAAACCAGACTAAAACCTTAAAGGGAAAAAGAAATCACCAGAAAGTAGCATAAAGCCTCAGGGAATGGGAATGAGAGAAAGATCTTTTATGATTCAGTTCAACTCAGTTCAGTTCACTTTAGCTATTGCTTCAGAAGAATGAATTATAAGGCAATAGCAAGCTGAAAATATTTTTTTGACATTTGGTTATGTTCTTGCACAATTTGACTCTTAGAATAACAATAAGGAGTGTTTCTTAAGCTCTTAATGCGTACAGTGAATTGTGGAAGACAAAGGTCCCTGATCTCATGGAACAGAGTAAAACGTCACTTACTGGGATAGCTGTTTTGTACACTGTACAACAATCCATAAACACACTGAAGAGGTACAAAGTGAAGGATGACATGATGTCTTCCTTATGCCTCAGACCCTAGGCTTGCTGTGGGTATGCTGAGAGCACCTTCAAGCCCTTAGAATATTAGAGAGGTATATAAAGTGAGACCATGGAAGACAGGGCATATCTTTAGAAAAAGGAAGGTTACTAGTTTTTTAATTTAAATTTTCTTTGCTATTACACATTTACCAACAAACATAAAAATTTCAGTATTCAAAGGAGGACCAAAAAAGAAGGGGGAATTGCATATGACTCCATGAACTTCTTCCTGTCTTTAAAAGATGAGACAACATCACCACGTGGGTTTCCCCTTTTAAACCTCTTTTTTTTCTGACCTCATCTTTTTCTCTCTTTTTTTTTTTTCATCAGCCATACCACCTGGCAAACTACATAGTAGAAGAATGAAAGTTTACTAAGTGTAATCCAATTAATCAATTAACCATGAAGTGCATTTTAATTTGAATTTAGTATACATTGTACACATACTGCCCCCTCTTTCTCTGGCATGTTATTATTTACAATGAAATCTAGTAGGAGTGTGCTCCACATCAGTCCACCAAAGCCAATGTATCATCTGTTTCCTTCTCTAGTCTGTGAACTTCTGGTATGTCCTGGTCATGAATGATGAGCACACAGAGCGACGCTATCTCCTGTTTTTCATTCTGAGTTGGGGGCTTCCAGCCTTTGTGGTGGTTTTACTCCTAATTGTCCTACGAGGAATTTATCACCAGAGCATATCACAGATCTATGGCCTCATCCATGACGACCTGTAAGTACTTTCAATGAAACTAATCGAATGATTTACACAGGTGGGGCTTTCTACCTTTGTGACTTCATTGCTGCCTTAATGATGTGAATTGAGGATGTTCCATCCTTCCTGCCCCAAAATAGTACTTGCTTGCCTACTTGCCTGCCACAGTGTGGCAAATTCTACAATTTGGAGTCATTCTTTTCTGCTAAATATTGCCTCCTTAAGTTCATATTAAAATATACTAATAGCTCAGGCAGAAATAACAAATTTAGTTTTTGTTATTTATAAACACCTTAGTGCAAATATGTTTAGCAGATTGAGGAGAACAATGGCAGTTAACTGGGACTCAGTACTCAAGTGAGAAAGTTTTACTCACCAAAGTCAAGAGAATGCTTTTAGAGGCACAGGACAAACTTTAAGTAGGATACCACAGTGGGGACTTTAGTGCACTGAGTAAGAGGGGCTGTGAAGATTTTAGGAAGGTATAGAAAGAAAGCAAGGAGAGAACATGGAGGATCCTAAGTTAAAAATGACCCACCTCCCAGTTTGGCAAAGAACTATACAATATATACATTCATGCATATATACATACAGATATATATACATGCAGATTTGTCCAGTATCAATATAGCTATGGGACATGCATCCATGTCTATATGTATATGTGTTCAGTAAGTTCTATAATGCATACACATATTCATTATATGTAGATGCACATGTATGACATCTATATAATGAATACTGGATTATATACTATATTTTAATAGAACACATAATACACATGAATGGATATATATGATATATAGTATATAAGCCATATACTACATATGATGCATAATAATATATTGGAATATATGTGATAAATACTATGTAGTTAGTCTTCAACATTCATGCATTAAATTTAATGTCTTCAAGCATTTGTGTGATTTTGGTAATAACTCCATTTTTACTTTCTTGTTGGCAACTATACACATTTGCAGAATGAAATATTGGAGGCATGATACATACAATTTTTGGAACAGTTGGTATCCTATGAAATGCTTCACTGGTCTTGTTCACCCTACCATAGTGGAGTAAAGAGCTCCCCATGCATTTGTTGCATATTTTCATTGTTTGCCTTTAAAACTCAAATTTTGTGTTCCAGTTATGCCTCCAAAGCTTAGTACAACCAAGTCTTTTGGTCTCTAAGGCCAAGTGTACAAAATCAGTGACGCAGTTTAGTGAGAAAATAGAATTGTTAAATAAACTTCATAACAGAATGTCTGCAGCTGCTGGCCACTTGGAGACCCTTAAAGATCTCAAATGATGTAGGAAGTAGATGTCACTGACAAATTATTTCAAATTGGTTCATTCTTTATGATCTCAAACACCATCTCCAAGCCAAGAAGACAGAGTGTTAGAGTTGTTGTTGAGACTTCTCTAGTCTCAGTGTCTTCTAGGCAACCTTTCCCTTGGTTTTCAGAGAACAGTAAAGGTAGATACATCAGTATAGTATACAGTACAACACCTGCCATCTGACACAATAGAAGGTAAGATTTGGGTTAAAAATGTTTTAGTTTTAAAATTTTTATTTGCTATACAATATTTACATTACTGTAGATTTTGTCTGTTACGAAAAGTTAATATTGTCTAAAATCAATTTTTAAATTGAGATAAAGCATTAAAAAGTCACATAATTCTAGAGAATTACTAGTATGAAAAAAAGTTTTACCTGTTACCAATTTTATTTTGTGTACTGAATGTTATGGGTTATTTCATGTTTACTGTGTTAGGAAATGTCCATATTATCATAATTAATGTTTTGTTATAAAGAACCATATGCAGAAAATGGTATTTTCAGCAATTTTTGGTGGTCATGGGAACCTAACTTATTTCCCATAGGTTCAATGTATCAACATCCACATTTTAAATTGTTGCACCATTTTGTGCCGAACAAAAGTTGAGGATTGACTATAGTACATATTAATTATATATCTAGAAATGCAGATTTTATTGTTTTATACACATACCTGTGTGAGGGGAAAAGAGAGAGAGAGAGAGAGAGAGAGAGAGAGAGAGAGAGAGAGAGAGAGAGAGGATACNGAGAGAGAGAGAGAGAGAGAGAGAGAGAGAGAGAGAGAGAGAGAGAGTGAGTGAGAGAGAGAGAGAAAGAGAAAGAGAAAGAGAGAGATTGCTTGATTACATATACCTTATCATGAATCACAGAATCTCCAAGCTATAAGAACCTCAGAGACCAGCTAGTTCAAACTGTACCAGTCCAAAAATCCTTTCTGTGCATCACTGGTCACTTATCATTTGGTCTCTACTTGAACCTCAAGAAAAGGAGTGCATACTACCTCCTGAAACTTCCTATTCTTCTTTGAGAAAGCCCTGAAGGGAAGTATTACTAGTAAAAAACCTAAATCCATCTTTGCAAAGGTTCCTTTCTAGGTCCAGATAGAACAAGTTTAATTCCTTTCCACTGTGACACCCCTGCAGAGACTCAAAGGGAGCTACATTACTTTACCCCTAAGACATCAGTTTTTAGGCTGTAATTACTTCAGCACTCTTCACATGACTTGCGTGGTCTCTTCAGTCTTTTAAGCCTCCTGCTCAACTTTCTCTGAACTCTAAGTGTTCTTTCCTATACGTAGAACTGAACAAAACACTCCATATATACCTAGACTATAGGGACTTTGAAACAGCCACTAAGTTAAACATGTCTGAGTAGATTATCACACCCATGGCTTATTCATGACAACTACACTTTCAAGAGTATTTCGTAAGACTGGATTTTCTTAATTATAGCTTTGTTAACCTCCACTCACAAAGAAGCCCTTCAGAATCAAAACTCTTAACTACCAGGTTATGAGGGGAATAATATCAGTTAAAAGGTGTCAAAAAATCAACCCTTAACCTAAAAGCATCTGCATAAATTCAAGGTATTATTATATCCTATTTCTAAGCTTTACTGTTTAAAACTTCAATGAGACTTTTAGGAAGACCCTATATAACACATTTGGTCTAGGCCCCAGAAAATACTAGATACTTGATTGTTGTAAGTAAGCACCAGAGTTGTAACTGGGATGTGACCATCAGGACTTTTACCCATGGTGGAAAATTTAGAAGGTTTCAGCTCTTGTTCTGGAGCTGGCTCATACCAACTGATTGTCAAATTTTCAGTGTGGGAATTTACCCTTTGGATATTAGCAAACACTACAAATCAGGGCTTGATTTATTGTATTGTTGATTGTCTAGACTTAAGAATGTGATGAGGAAAGTGTTAATAATGAAGATTAAATTTTAAAGTGTTTCCTACTTACATTCCCCCACCCTTAGCCAGTTATTAAACATTTACCAGCACACCCTGGTTCCAAAACTGTCCCTGATTATGCCACCCCCAACTTCCTTGATTTCAGACATGTATCCTTCCTCTTCAGTAGCCTGAAGACTGCTTGGTGTTCTGAGAAAGTCTCCTGAGCTTCATCCTAGATGGAACTTCTCTCACTTCCATCACATGCTCAGTCCCCTAGTTACTCAGCCTAGGGGAAAAATGCATATATTCCTGGCAAAAATATGCATGCATGGACATATAGGTACAATATGGTAGAAATAATACTGGCTTAAGAGTTAGGGAAGCTGAATTTTAGTCTTAATTCTGCCATTAACAATCTATGTGACCTTGGATCAATCATTTAAGCTCTTGAACCCTTACTTTCCTAATCTGTAAAATCAGAAGTTTGGAACAGATAGTCTTTAGGGTCCTGGTCTAAAATTTTATTTGCTTACAAAAATATCTATAGCCCAGTACATTTAGAATCAAGACTTGGATTCTGTTGCTGCCTCTGGTACTATGTGTTACTTTGGGAAAATCTTTTTGCCTTTAATGAAGAGTTTGGACTAGACCAGAGGTGTCTAACTCAAATAGAAATAAGGGATCATGAAAACATACATAAAGATAGCTGGCCATGTATTGCCTTAGAAAACCATATAGTAACCTTACCTTTGTTCTATTTTATTTTTATTTATTTTGTTAAGCATGTTCCAATTACACTTTAATCTAGTTTAGGTTACATTCAGAGAATGTGGAGAGCCTCAATGTCACTGCAACCATGTTTGACACCACTAAACTAGATGATTTCAGGGGTTCCTTCTATCTCTAAACCCTGTTATTTAGTCCAATTTATTTTTTTCTTAAAACCCTTACTTTCTGTTTTATTAATAACTCCAAGACAGAAGGGCAAGAGCTAGACAAATGGGGTTGTGGATCACACAGCAAGGAAGTGTTTGAAGTCAGATTTGAACCCAGGACGCCCCTGACTCTAAGTTTGGTGCTCTATCCCCTGTGCTACCCCGCTGCCCATTCAGTTCAATTTAACAAGCACTTATTAATCATCTATTATTTTTTAAAGCATCTTGCTAACATTTTTGTCTGCAATGAAAAAGAAAAATGGTCTATGTCCTCCAGGAGCTCACATTCTACAACAGAATACAACTTGTAAACAGATATGAAATACATTGTGACTAAGGAGAGGAATGAAACTCTAGCATTTAGAAGATCAATCTGAGCTAGACCTTGGAGGAAGCTTGGGTTGGGAAGAGGTAGTGGTGGGGAGGGAGTCAAGTTGAGGCACTGGGTTCAATTTATACTGTTGGCAGGAGATAAAATGCCAAGTTCTGAGAACAGGAAGTAGAGCTTGTTTGGCTGGGACAGGAAGGAAAGTAAAGGGAAATAAATCTGAAAATAAAATCTATGGCCAGGTTAGAAAAAACTTCAAATGTTATGAGGAATAGATATATTTTATCCTAGATGTCACAGGGAAACACTGAAAATTCTTGAGCAGGGGACTGATCAATTGTCGTCATATCACCGAGGTCATCCATTCTAACCCCTTCATTTATAGCCAAGGAAACAGTTCGGCAGGGAAGTTAAGTGATTAACCAAAGTCACACAGGTAGTATATTGTAGAGCCAGCAGAGAACTGTGTTTCCAAATGCAGGACCTTTCCACTAAAACATGTTTCCACCCCACGGTCAGTCCACGGAGTCAGGAAGATTACTTTGGTGGCCGAGTAAAGGGTAAAGTACAGGGGAAAGAGATGAGAAGCAGGCAGACCAATGAGGAGGAAAAAGACCTCCACTATAGCACTTTTACCACTCTGGTAACTACATTTATTTTAGCAGAGTCCAAGAAGAGTGACTTTGCACAGAATTCTGCCCTGTAGTGAATACCATGGAGAGACAGTGTATATAAGAGATGGATCTGGGTTCAAGTACCTCTGGCACATACTGGCTATGTGACCCTGGACAAGTCTCATAATCTCTCCATGCACTAGGCAGCTATTTCAGACTATAAATTATAGGAAAGATATCAACCTCATTAGAGGAGGGCATTTCCTCATCTGGGAATTCCCTATGTCAGTGAAATCACAGATTGAGGCCCTTATTCCTAACAAATAGTATTTTAAGAAAGTTTTAGTGTTTATCATTTGTTTATATACTGATTTCCTAGAATGTGCACTAGAATTGTCCCTGTTAAGCGTTGCATTCTAAGTTTCTGGCCTGCCAAGTCAAATCTTTAAAAGTGCCTTCTTTCACTTTCTTACAAACAAAAATCAGTAGGCAACAGTACCCAAGAGAAAGGGATTTTTTCCCTCCAATTTCAGTGTGAAGGGAGTAGAAAAATAGAAAAGTGATGAGAAGAAGAAAGGGTTCCTCTACAGTGCATAAGTTGGCTGGTATTTAGCCAGGAGTGTTGGTCATCAGATACATGTGAATAAATTGATGTTACTTGGATTAATCCTATCTCTTGATGATACTAACAAGCTCTTTAAAAAGCAAATTAATTAATTTACAGTTGGATTCTTCAGAGTGTTTGGGTATCAATGTATTAAATAAAAATCCAAAATGTTACTTTGGTTTCCTTCATTTGAAACCAGTCAATTCATATCTTTTGATATAATTTATCAGTTGGGGAATAGCAATTTTGTTGTGCTTTCTGTTTACATTGATGTAGCCAATGTATCTTTTATTTTTAATACTTGGTTTTTTTTAAATAAGGAGAGGCTAAGCTTTGGGCTAAATGATAATTGCCAAAGTGCCAAATGTATTAAAATTCATCTTTGCAAGATTTTGATATAATAGAATTATTAAAACAAAAGAGGCTAAGCAAAAGAAGTTAGTTACTTCTTACCCTACTTCTACGGAGGACATACTTAAGATATTCCTGTGAAAATAAGTCTGGCTTGTAAATAAACTAAAGTCATAGATTCTATTTTTTCAGTCAAACCCTTGTTCTAATATTTGGATGTTAATGATCACATTCATACAGATTTAAATCTTGCATATCTATCTCAGGACTGCACTTGAAATATCTTCCTGATCAAAATTCAGTCTCCAAAGCTTGAAAAGTCTCCCATTTGAACAAGGAAGGTCATTCCAAGACTTGAAGTCATTGTGAAATAAAGGCCCACCTGCAGTGGCTACCCAGTGGTCATAATTTCTCTTTTAGCAAACAGTTTTGTCATAATGGATTTTAAATGGATAAATACACACTTTAGAGGGCTTAGGGAGGAGTTAATAGTCACTTGTACTTACTGAGTCTGTGATGATATGTCCCATAAGAACTAGTGATGCCATTCCCTAAGGAATGGTTATTAGACCTCCTGAAATGATTCAGAGCAATAGATTGTGATAAAGATAGGTATAAACTGAGATAAAAAAAATTGCATGGTGGTTTTGGGAAAATGTTTATATTGTTTACCCACTTAATTTCCTTTTACAAACACACACACAGTACAAATAGGGGAGGGAACCACCAGGAATATCCTTATTTCACAGGATCATTGGATGATAACTTGATAACTTCAGAATTAGAAGGGATAATAGGGGTCATCTTGTCCAGCCTCTTTATTTTAAGCATCTCCATGAGGCTTAGTACAGTGAAGTGGTTCATCCAAGGTCAAAATATTAAGTAGCAGGGCTCAGATTTTTACTTGGGTCCTCCGACTCAAAATATGTGTTCTTTTTAAAGCCATGGACTCAATTATTACTTTTTTTTTCCTAATAGTTTTCTCTGTAGAAACTTTTATCATCAAAATAGAAAGTGATAAAGTTTACACTTACTTCAGCAGTGAGGTACAAATCATTATGCAGTCTCAGACCCTGTGTCCCTCCCCAACCTTTTCATTCCACCTCTAGGTACAGATAACAAAATTATATGTGTGTATGGATATTTAATTAATTAACTTAATAACAATAATGTTTATGAGCATATGTAGGCTAGTCTTCGCAACTGAAGGGGAGAAAAAGTCCATTTCAACTTGAATTTCTGAGGTATCTTTTGGGGCTGGCTGTTTTCCTAGAAAAATAATCTTCATTGAACAATAGTTTAAATGACCTTAACATGATGAGTCTTTCATCTATCTCTGCTTGTTTCATTTTTAAAACAAACAAATTCATTAGGGCAAAGAAAGTGTTGCTTTTTATTATCTTCTCTTTCTAGCTAGCTTTCTAAATTCCTGCATATATTCTCAGGGGGCAGCATTTTTATTTTTAATGTGTTTTAACATTTTTTCAGTTTTTAGCACATTTTAATCATAGAATAATAGATTTACAACTAAAAAGAGGTCACTCTAGTCCATCCCCCTTATTTTGCAAATGAGGAATCTAAAAGACAGAGAGATTAAATGACTCTCCCTAGGTGACAGAATGGAAGGTCAAACTCAAGTCCTCTGATTCTATATCTAGTGCTTTTCCCATTGTACCACTATGACAGGCCTCATGGCATGTAATGGAGAGAAAGCATGCCCTGGAATCAGAAATGCCAGTTTAAGTGCTACCTCTGATCTCTCCTGATTATGTGATCCTTGACAAATCCATGAGCATCTCAGAATTGCAGGCACCACTACAAGACAGCAAATTGCAGAACAGGCAATGATTTGCATTGGCAAAGGGCATTTCCTCATTAGAAATTCCTTACATTAATAAAAATTAAAAAAAAAAAAGAAATAACATACACTGTCACTGACCCCTGTTTTGATTCTCTGGTTACTTAAACATCAGTTAAGCACCAGGAAAATGACATGCACAATAGCTACATCATTGTAAACAGAAAGCACAATAAAATCGTTATTCCCTAACTGATAAATCATATCAAAAGATATGAACAGAAAGGTTTTAGATGAAGGAAATAAAAACTATGTATAACTACATGAAAATTGCTGTAGATCATTATTGATTAGAGAAATGAAAATCAAAATAGCTATGAGATACCATCTTATACCCATCAAATTGACTAAAATGATAAAAGAGCAACATAACAAATGTTGGAGGGGATGTGGAAAAATGAGGACACTAATACATTGAACTATGAATTGATCCAACCATTTTGGAAAGCAAAATAGAATTATGCCCAAAAAGTTATAAACTGTGTGTATACCTTTTGACCCAGTAATACTACTATTAACTTTATTTGCTAAAGCAGTCAAGAAAAAGGAAAAAACCTATGTGTTCTAAAATATTTATAGTAGCTCTCTTTGTGGTAGCTAAGAACTGGAAATTGAAGGGACGCCAATCAATTAGAGATGGTTAGACAAGTTGTGGCATATGATTGTGATGGAACATTACTGCACTGTAAGAAATGATGAGCAGGTTAATTTTGGGAAAACATAGAATCTACATTTATGAAGAGTGAAATGAGCAGAATCAAGAGAACATTATATACAACCACAAAAATTTTGTTTGAAGAATGACTTTTGTATCTTTATCTAGTCTTCTTTATTTCTACTTATTATTTCTTTCTTTATATATATAGTCTTCTTTATTTCTATTGCGATATATATATATATATATATAGCAATTCCTTCTCTAATAGAGGGAAAGGAGGGAAGCAGGGAGTTAACTGGGTATTTTAATGTAACAAATAAAAAAATACATTTAAATTTTAAAATGTTAATGACCAAGTTTACACTCTGAAAATTTTGAGAAAAGGACATTACTCCCTTCTTTGTAAAATTGGGAAACTTTTCCATTGGCATGGGATATTCTTTCCATTTGTGCTAGTTGGTTTTGGTGAGCTGAATTTTTTCTTTGTTTTGCTTGTTTGCTTGTTTGTTTTTTCAAGAATGCTCCTCTTATGGTAAGGGATCAGGAAGGGACGTATTTAGTAATGAATGTTACCTAAAAATCAATATTTAGAGAAAAGAAAAAAGGTCAGTTTCCAAATCTTATGCATAATTTAGACAAACTTCGTAATCCTCCTAGAAATTCAAATCTAATAACTGCTAGGTATACAGGGAAAGGATGCATCTGGTGACTGCTTCTATCTGCATTGGTACTACCCTCACATGCCAACTGTTACCTTATTGGTGTGAAATAATTCATATATATATATATATGTATATATATATATATACATATATATATATATATATACCAAATTGCTACAGCCTGGGAACAGAATTTAAACTTAGGGAATCAGTTATTTGGAATATTATTTTTTAAATAAAAATCAGTATTTTTAGGCTGAGTGTCTTAGAAGTTTTTCAAGAACATAGACAAATCCATCTGTATTTTTTGTAAGTCGTGTTTTTTTTTAAATCAGTTTAATCTTAGTGCCACCTGGGATGGATTTTTTTAAAGATGCCATGTTTTACAGATAAATAATAGTAGTAGTGATGAGTGAAGAAGCAAAATATATTCTGGCCAGACTGGTAGCTTTCTTTGCTAGAAGGCACAAGATTCTAAAAGTTGCCAATAATTATATATTGAGCAGCTGCTGAGTAATAAATATTGTTCCTTTCATTGTGGATAATATTTAAAAAGTAGAAACATAGCTATTACTGCTTAATACAAGTCAACAAACTTTTATTAAGTTTCTGTCAGAGTTGTAGTTAGGATGGATTGATAGAGATTTATTCCAGGTTACTGACTTCCTGGGGATAGTTCCTCTCTGTGGCAAATATCTTGTTCTCTAAGCCAGGTCTAATAGTCCTCTTATGTCCCTGTACCCGGTACAATGATAATGTTACTGCTCCCTCCCTCTGTCCCAGTTTATTATAGCCAAGGTCCCATTGCTGTTTTGCCCAGTGCCTGGGATACCTGCCTTATCCTCCTATTATTTTCCTGACTACCTCATACTTCTCTGTGCCTTCTCAAAGATTTCAGGTACCAGTATGACTTGCCTAAACAAGGTAGCTTGTTCTCTGAGTCTCACTGTATTTTGGGTATGGAGCCAGCCCCACATATTATATCCAGAGATCTTTGTCTCTGTCCTCACAAGATTGTATCCAAAAGCCTCTCCCATGATGGGGCTTTGTGTTCCAAGTTCTAAAGTCTTTCCCTAGACCTATTTCCCCACCACCAACTCCTTGTTCAAATTAATTTGCTTCAGGCACCAAAATTCCTGGCAATTATGATGTTCACTTCTAATTTACAGGGCATTGTATTAGGCCCTGGACTACCAAGAGGAACACCAAGAAGGACAATATGACTAGAATTTATAATGTATGAGGGAGAGTAACAAAATCAATTTGACATCAATAATCCATTCAATCTCAGAATTATATTCACTCTGTCTTTCTCTAGTCAGTCAAATGGCAAATATTTTTAAAGCACCTACTATGTATAAAAAACATTGTTATAGGTGCCCTGAAGGTGTTCTATATACCAAGTATCTAGACTTTATAAGTAACCTACACTTGCCTTTACAAGACAGGCTAATTAGGCCAATCCCTCAAAATACTGAGGTTTCTACTTAAAATGTCTTTTTGGATTGTTTTTAATAGATAAAATTCTATCATAGTAAACCTTTCAGTCATATTCTAGAAATGAAATCTGGATCTAATGAATACATATCACATACCTAGTCTTAAAGATCAGTACCTCAGAAAATGAAAAGTGCTCTAAACCTAGTAAGAGAGCCAAAAAAAGAGTACCTCACTCCCTACCTCCTCAGAGATCTTGGGACTTTTGTGCATTATGTTCAATGGGGTGGTAGATTAAGTAGGTTTATGTAGTGGAAGAGGGATGTTTGAAGTGTTTGATGTGGGGATAAATAAAGGATAAAGTTATAAATAAAGTAAGGATTAATAAAAGTGTGGTGAAGATCTCTTTCTGGAGTATAGCATGGATGACAGGAAACATAAGAAGGGAGAGCATATAATTAATGTTAGGTTTTACGGCATAGTTTATTCATTATATAATAACTGGGAGAAAGGAAAGATTATTGTGGATTATAAGAAAATTTTCAAAGAAGAGCCTAACCCAGTGCTTTGAACATGCTAATACCTAATTAATGTTCCTTGTTTTACTTATTAATTGGTTAAGAGATACAGCACTTACTTGAGCTTGGCTTTAATGGAATGACAAATTTTAATTGGGAAAAGTAGAGCAAAACATTGGCGAACACAAACAGACTTCATTATATCCATGGCTGTATTCCCATCTATGTGGGTACTCTCTCCAGTGCTATAAATCTCTATAAGTCCTACCTTGAGGAAGGATTCAGTAGTGTAGTGGGCTTTGGATTTGGAGTCAGAAGACCCGAGTTTAAAGTCAAACTCAGGTACATTCTTGTTGTGTGACCCTGGGCAGATCTCTCAGCCTTCTTGGGTCTCAGTGTCTTCATCTGCAAAGTGATAACAGATCTGTATCTAGCATCCTTTTCGTATCTTAAGAAATTCTTGTCCATGGCTTTCTATGACTCCACCATCAAGGCTCTACTCTATGGTTGTAGGAGCCTTCCTCTAGATCTTCTTTCTGCTGACAAAAATACTTCACTGTATTTATTAAACATTTCAATGCTTGTTAAGAATGACACTTCACATCCTTTCTAATTGGATTCTTTTAAATTTGTGGGACGAGTTTGTGATTTTATTGGCATAGTATGGTAATACTAGTAAATACAGTCTTGGGTAATAAAGCTTATCTACCAATGCACATTGGTACCTGCTTTGAAACTTTCATATGCCAGGCTCAGAGAGTGGCCTGAGGTACAAAAGAGTTAACTGAATTCTCTAGGCTTACACAGACATTATGTATCCAAGGCAAGATTTGAATCCAGGCCTTCCTGACAACAAAGCCTGTTTTCTATCTACTATACTGTGACTGTCTCTCAAATGAATATATGATTAGAATCAAAATTAACAATGCCCTAGTGGATTTTAAAATTGAGATTCAAGCTTTATCCCATGATAAGGAGAGAGAATGACCCCAAGAGCACCTAAAATCGAATCTATTTTTTCTTTTTTTTCCCTCTGAAAAGGAAAGAAAAGCATAATATGGATTTATTATTGCTTTATTGTCACTCAGCCAAATGGACTCAAAGGATTTCTCTGTTGGAACATTATACTTTAAGGTAGTATGGAAAGGGTTTTAATTCATCAAAAGATAAGAAAGACGTGGTTCTCATGGGCATTTAATGCTAAAGTTAGACAGTCTTTCAAAGATTGTGCTTTTTATCTTGTAAATGAACACCACTCTGCTTAAATAAAAGCCAGAGTCTTGATAAAGTAAATGGTTTAATTTATTGGCTTTGCTATGCAATCAAACTTCAAAGTATCAAAATCTGAAACCTGTTACTGTGAATGCTGCCAAATGGTCCACTAGATACCAAAACTCAGCTATGAAAATGAAGGGGTCCTACAAAAAATAATTACTCTTTCTAAAGAGTAAGACAGGTTTAGCTTTCCAAACTGCCCTTTCTATCCTTCCTTGGCTTTCCTTGGGCAAAAGTTAGCTACTGTACTTTAAGTAGGCGAGAGAAAGAAATGCAGAAAGGGATCCTAATGCCTTTTTCTCATCCCTAAGATTTATAACCTCATACCTAGACCCTTCCCTCTGTCATGCCCCTCCACCGCCATCCAGTCTATCCATCAGACTGCAAATCCTGTTGATTCTACCTCCACAACTCTGACACTGATCCCTTTTTCTGCACTCTGCTATCTGGCTCCACCATTACTTTTCCAACCTTTTTCATAATTATCCACTTCACATATTCCATGTTCCAGGTCAACTGGGCTAAAAACCATTTTTCAAACTCAACAATATATCACCTATTCCCATATTTCTGCAAAAGTTGTCTTCCCAACATGAGCTTCCTTTGCAATTCTAGCTCTTGGAACCCTAAGCTTCCTTTTAGCCTCAAGTCTGTTTCCATCTTCTAAGGAAACCACCCTGATCCCCACCAGTTCTTTAGGCTTGTTTTCCTTTAGTTATCTTTTAATATATTGTTTTCCTATTGTATCTTCCTCTCAATAGAACATAAGCTTCTAGAAGGGAGATATTATTTTATTTTTGGCTATTTTGGCCCAATGCTTAGCAAAATATCTTGCACAAAAAACTGTATCAAATATTTTTGAATAGTTAGTGGATTGAATCAGGCACATGGAATTAGTGATGGCTTTTCTCTGTCCTACTGTTAACACTTTGCTCTCCATAAAACTATAAGACTCTCCATTCTGTTAGCATAATGGTACATGCCCAAAATGGGGGCTGGAAAGAAGTCATCTTTTCAATGATTTCTAAGATACCTATCTGTCATCTTATGCTAAATTCACCCACAGATCAAATAAGCAAAGATCAAATATTTATTGAACACCTGCTAAGTGCAATATAAAGCAATAAACCTTGGCTATAATTCTGTGGTAAAGCAGTTTACAGTTTCTTTGGAGATATTAAAATAATCTTGGGAGAAATTAACCAAAAAGATATGTAAAAAATATCCAGGGAGAGACACTAGAGGATTTACAAGGCAACACATGCTTAATTGCCAAGTGAATTATACAGTTTAGATGAAGGATAGAATGCTTTAGCCTGGAGTTGATCCAAGAAGCCACATAATAGACTAGTCTTTGAACTGAATATTAAAAAAATGATGTGATTTGGACAGACATAGAAAAATGGATAGGTTATTACAGGTTGGTCAACCAATATAAGCAAAAATATGAAGTCTGGTAAGCACGAATAATATTTTTGCGGTGATAAAATAATTTGTCTGGAACAAGGAGTTATTGTGGAATAGGGGTAGATAAGATTAGAGAGGTATGATGGGGCCTTGAATGCCAGGTGGAGAAGTTTAAATGTGGATGACACATTTGACAGAGAAGAGTTTTTAATATCTAATTCAAATCAGATAAAATATTTTTAATTTAAAATTTTATTTTTATTGTTATGCAAAACACACTTCTCTATTGGTCATTGTTATAAGTACACACTCAAACATAACCAAAACCCCAAAATAAAAGCATAAATACACTGATGTGAAAGATGACTCCAACATTTCTTTTTCTGGATGTGGATAGCATTCCCCATCATTAATCTTTCAATATTGTCCCCAGATCAGTGCATTGCTAAGAGTAGCCAAGTTTTCACAGCTGATCACCCTCATACAATATTGCTATTACTGTGTGCAATACTCTCCCAGGTCTGCTTATGTCATTATACATCAGTTCTTGCAGATCTTTCCAGCTTTTTTCTGAAATCATCTTGTTTATCATTTCTTATAGCACAGTAGAATTCCATCACCAACATGTACTACAATTTGTTCAACCATTCCCCAATTGATGGACATTCCCTCAATTTCCAATTCCTTGCCACTACAAAAAAAACCCCAGACTATTATAAATATTTTATACAAGTATGTTCTTTCTCCTTTTTTATTATCTCTTTGGGATTCAGACCCAGTAGTGGTAATACAGGATCAAAGGATATGCACAGTTTATAGCCCTTTGGGCATAGTTTTAAACTGCCCTCCAGAATGGTTGGATAAGTTCACAACTTCACCAACAATGCATTAGTGTCTCAATTTTGTCACTTCCTTTCCAACATTTATTATTTTCCTTTATTGCCACATTGGACAATATAATAAGGTATGAGGTGGCACTGCAGCATTGTTTTAATTTTAATTTCTCTAATCAAGAGTGATTTAGAATATTTTTATATGATTTTTGATGGCTTTGATTCCTTCATGTGAAAATTGCTTATTTATATCCTTTGATCATTTGTCAATTGGAGAATAGGTTGTATTCTTATAAATTTAACTTAGTTCCATATGAATTTGAGAAACTAGACTTTTATCAGAGAAATTTGTTATAATTTTTTTCTCAGTTTGTGGTTTCCCTTCTAATCTTGGTTATGTTAGTTTTTTTGTTAAAATTTTTTTTAATTTACTATAATCAAAATTATTCATTTTACATTTTATGTCTTTTATGTCTTATATCTTTTTATATCTTCTGTTTGGTCATAAATTCTTCCCTTCTCCAAAGATCTGCCAGGTAAACTATTCTGTGTTCTTCAAATTTAGTTATGGTGTCATTCTTTATATCTAAATCATATACCTATTCTGACCTTATATTGGCATAGGGCATAAGGTATTTATTGGTCTATACCTAGTTTCTGCCATACTGTCTTCCATTTTTTCCCAGCAATTTTTGTTAAATAGCGAGTTCTTATTCCAAAAGGTGGAGTCATCAGGTTTATCAAACACTAGGTTGCTAAGGTCATTTACCCTGTTATTGTGTTTCCAGTCTACTCCATTGATCTACCATTCTATTTCTTGGCCATTTTTAGACTGTTTTGATGATTGCTGCTTTATTGTATTGTATGAAATCTGGTACTGGTAGACCATCTTAATCATCACATTTTTTTCATTAGTTCCCTGGATATTCTTGACATTTTATTCTTCCAGATTAATTTTGTTATTATTTTTTCTCATTCTAGGAAACAATTGTTTGGTAGTTTTGATTGGTATGGTACTGAATAAGTAAATTAATTTAGGTTGAATTGTCATTTTTATCATATTAGCACATCCCACCCATGAATGATTAATATTTTTCCAATTGTTTTAATATGACTATTTGTGTGAAAAGTGTTTTGTAATTGTATTCATATAATTCCTGAATTTGTCTTGGCAACAAATTCCAAAAAGTTTTATATTGTCTAGAGCAGTGATGGGTAAACTTTTGTTTTTTTTTTTATTTTTATTTTTTATTTTTATTTTAAACCCTTAACTTCTGTGTATTGACTTATAGGTGGAAGAGTGGTAAGGGTAGGCAGTGGGGGTCAAGTGACTTGCCCAGGGTCACACAGCTGGGAAGTGTCTGAGGCCGGATTTGAACCTAGGACCTCCCGTCTCTAGGCCTGGCTCTCAATCCACTGAGCTACCCAGCTGCCCCCGATGGGTAAACTTTTTAAAGAGGGGGACAAAGGAAAGGAAATGCTCATCTGTCAGTCTGTTTCTAAGGCAACTCTTTGGAAGTTTCATTGTATTGTATCCTACTCATTGTATTCATCAGATTAGGAATAATGTTCAAGTGGCCAGATAGAACATTTCAGGGGGCCACATCTGGCCCACAGACCGTAGTTTGCCCATCACTGGTTTTAAATGAAATTTCTCTTTCTGACTCTTGTTATTGAGTTTTGTTGGAAATATACAGAAATGCTGATGATTTGTGTGTCCTGCAACTTTGCTAAAGTTATTGTTTCAACTAGTTTTTTTAGTTGATTCTCTAGTATTCTCTAAGAATACTATCATATCATCCGCAGAGTGATAATTTAGTTTCTTCATTGCCTAATTTAATTCCTTTAATTTCTTTTCCCTTTCTTGCTAAAGCTAGCATTTCTAATACAATATTTGATAATAGTGGTGACAATGGGCATCCTTGCTATACTCCTGTTCTTATTCGGAAGGTTTCTAACTTATCCCCATTGCAGATGATATTTGATGAAGGCTTTAGGTAGATACTACTTATCATTTTAAGGAATGACCCATTTATTCCTATACTTTCTAGTGTTTTCAATAGGAGTGGATGATGTATTTTGTCAAAGGTTTTTTCTGTACCTATTGAGATAATCATGTGATTTCTGTTAGTTTGGTTATTGATATGGTTAATTATGC
The DNA here is from genome assembly GCF_016433145.1 of Gracilinanus agilis. Classification (NCBI taxonomy): domain Eukaryota; kingdom Metazoa; phylum Chordata; class Mammalia; order Didelphimorphia; family Didelphidae; genus Gracilinanus; species Gracilinanus agilis. Next base: position 318,510,507 of record NC_058130.1, on the reverse strand, counting down.
TGATAGTTTTCCTAATTATTAAACCAGCCCTGCATTCCTGGTATAAATCCCACTTGATCATAGTGAATTATCTTTGTGATATAGTGCTATGATCTCCTTGCTACTATATTATGTAAAAATTTTGCATCTATATTCTTTAATGAAATTGGCCTATAATTTTCTTTCTCTGTTTTTGCTCTTCCTGGCTTAAGTAAGAGTACTATATTTGTTTCATAAAAAGAATTTGGTTATTCTTTTCTGCCTATTTTCCCAAATATTTTATATGGTATTGCATTTAATTTTTTAAATGTTTGATTGAATTCACTTATGAATTTATCAGGCCCTGGGGATTTTTTCTTAGGGAGTTCATTGATGGCTTGTTCAATTTCTTTTTTCTGAGACGGGATTATTTAAGTATTCCATTTCCTCTTTCATTAATATGGGCAATTTATATTTTTGTAAATATTCATCCATTGCACTTAGATTGTCAGATTTATTGTCATAAAATTGAGCAAAATAACTCCTGATGATTGCTTTAATTACCTCTTCATTGGTGGTGAGTTTGCCCTTTTCAGTTCTGATACTGATTACTTGATTTTCTTCTTTTCTTTTCCTAATCAAATTAACCAATGCTCTATTTTATTTGTTTATTCATAAAACCAACTCTTAGTCTTATTTATTCAGTGATTTTCTTACTTTCACTTTTATTAATCTTGCCATTAATTTTTAGAATTTCCAATTTAGTCTTTAAGTATTTTCAATTTTTTCCTAGTTTTTTAGTTGCATGCCCAATTCATGTAAAATATTTTCAAAAATGTTTTTAAAGCATATATAGTATAGAATATTTTAAGAGAAAATTACTTAATGGTTTAAAAGACAATTTATGAATGTTATTTTGAATATTTATATGTAGATGTTTGATATTGAGTAATGATCATATTATCCTCAAATTATTGAAGGCAAGAATTAGTCTGTTAGTGATGGAATATTTAGGTAATTGATGAAAAGTTGATTACTATTCTACTTCTAGTTGTTTGGTACTTCAGTGCCATACTTCACTTTGAATGCCTTTGACAGATTTTAATTAAAACCTATTCATAGAACTCCAATTCTGGATTGAATTAACCACTATATAAACTGCCCAATCATCATAAACAACCTGATTTTTCTAACAATGTTTGGGGTATTGTCATTAAAGTAGAGGACAAATCTATGACATGTAAGGTAGGATGACTGTGGGAAAACCTGTGACTTACTTTTGCAAATGACTCAATTTTTGTTGAATCTAGAAGCAAAAAAGTTAAGTCAAAGGGAATGGGGAAAGTATAGTGAAACAATTATTCTTCCTATTGGTGATGCTAAATGCTATGAACCAATGAGAAGACAATGCTCTCATCTTCCACGTGTTTACACAATAAAAATTGCTTATATCATCATCCTAGTTACCATTTACATAAAATTTTATCTACTTGACCTTGGTCATGCTGGTGTTAAAAATAATTCATTTGGAAAAGCTTCCTTTCCTACTATTTTATAAGCTTCTGGCAATTGAGAAAAGTTCCTATAAGAAGGATCCCTTAATTTTTCTGAATTAGGCATCTACTATGTGTCAAATGCTATGCTAAGCATTTAGAATAAATAGAAAAGCAAAAATAGTCCCCCTCAAAGAGCTCATAGTCTAATGGGGGAAACATCACATCAGGCAGTGATTTGTATATGCCTGTCATGTCTACTCTCATCCTTCAATGTTCTGGTGTCTATGTAATTTTATCAGTGGGCATACTATGTCCAGGGGAACCTCAGTGGCTCAGTAGATAGACCAGTGGGCCTGGAGTCAGGAAGATTCCTTTTCCTGAGTTCAAGTCTGGCCTCAGATATTTACTAGTTGTGTGACCTTGGACAAGTCACTTAAACCTGTTGGCTTCAGTTTCATCATCTATAAAATAATCTGGAGAAATAAAACATTCCAGTATCTCTTTACCAAGAAAACCCTAAATAGCATCATGAAGAGACAGTCACAATTAAAAAATAACTAAGCAACAACCTGGAGCTGAGTAAATCTCTTCCCTCTCCCATTAAACATTTAACCATTAAACAAATGCACTGAATATCTTGAACTACTGAATGTTAAATAATATCAATATCAAGCAATACTTTAGCAAGGAAAACCTTGAGTGTCTAGGGAGAAAAATAATCAACTGAGTGTTAAGTTATATGACTATCAAGCAGTACTTTAGCAGGGAAAATTCCTGAGTCTCTAGGGAGAAAAGTATTAATATATCTTATTATAATATAAATTATATAATGTTTTATCATTATAAAATATATGGTAGCTAGACTTTATTATTATTTTTGTTTAAAGTTTACTTTAAAGTTTGCAAAGCACCTTACAAAAATTATCCCATTTAATCTTTGTAACAACTCTGGGAGATTATTGCTATTATTATCCCCATTTTACAAATGACAGGTTAAATGACTTGGCATAGGGTTATACAGCAACTAAATGTCCAAGGGAGGATTTGAACCCATGTCTTCCTGACTCAAAGTTCAATATTTTATCCAGCGAGTCACCCAGCTGCCACCAAAAGAGGAATTAGAACTGTTTCATTGATAGAGAAAACATCCAGGTGAGGAAGCTACTTCTACCAATACAGGTGAACACTTTCTTTGCATCTTAGGTGATTGCCTGGTACACTAAGAAGTTTAGGACTTACCCTTCATCATGAACTAGTATGTCAGAGGTGAAACTAGAATAGCTGTCTTCCTAGGTCAAAGACCAACTATCCGTCTGCTTCCTCATACTTCTCCTTCACTGAGTCCATATGGAGCTGTGATCTGAAATTCATGCAGAAAATATGTTGCAATCATGAAGGTATACTTCTATCCTGTGTTGAAGTTCTTCTGATCAATCCTACTGTATTTTTACTACCTTTAATGTATATCACCCTTCAAGAGGAGAGGAGAAAAGAAGAGAGAGAAGAAGGAGGAGGAGAAAGAGGAGGAGGAGGAGGAGGAGGAGGAGGAGGAGGAAGAAAAGGAGAAGAGGAGGAGGAGGAGAGGAGAGGGGAGTGGAGGGGAGCAAGCACATGAGAGCACTCTGGTGTATTTGCCATAGCTTCCAGGTGCCTTTCTCAGATTCTATGACTCCCCCCTTTGTAGCAAGTTGGAGTCTTATGTTAATCTAGACTTGCTGGTTTATCCAATTAGCTGGTATGGCTCATTACCATCCTGCATAGAAAAATTCCTCCTCATTTCATTTGAGATCATTTGCAAAGTCAAAGTTATGCACAGTTCTTTATAAGTAAATAAATTCAGCTATAATCAATACACTCATTTTACATGATTCAATTTGGACCTTCAAGAATCAGTCTTTGGCAGCAAACAAGACAAATGCTGCAGATTCACTGCTATCCAACAGATTGCTGCTAGGGATGTATAACAATAACAAGGTTCCTTGACCCCCAGCAAAATCCTTACAGTAATTCATTTAGTAGGCCAGTATCCAGATTCATGAGCATGGAGTCCTTCTGCTGGTCTTTCTCAGAATCTGAAAGCAGACTTCATCCAACATTTACCTGGTATTCTTATAGCAGCAGTTTTCCAGATGCCCTTCTTTAACTTGCATTTCTGCCCTAATTGTGTATCCTCAGAACTGTATGGACAGAACCCAGGTGCTCTGCTTGCATTTTAACAAATATTTTAAATCCTATATCACCAGGGTTTGCAACTTCTGAAATTCCCATTATATGAGAAAATTTTTCTCTCCAATCTTTCTGAAACATTTGTATTATAATTTTCTTTTTTAAAAAAAATCACATCGAGAGGGCAGCTGGATGGCTCAATGGATTGAGAGCCAGGCCTAGAGACAGGAGCTCCTAGGTTCGAGTCTGGCCTCAGACACTTCCTAGCTGTGTGACCCTGGGCAAGTCACTTAACCCCCATTGCCTAGCCTTGTAACAAATAAAATTAATAAAGAAGGATATATATGAAAGATATCACATCCATCTTTAATGTTTATCTTGAAAAAATTAGAACCTTAGTGTTAGGAATTCCTAACAAGAGAACTTGACACAGTTGCTTTGATTGTGATGATCACCAAGTGATGAAAATTTCCTGTGGAAATTGTGTTCTCTCGATCATTTTGTTGACAAATTTTCTCAGATATTCGCTGATACTGAAATGCATCAAGAAGCCCATCTTGTTTCTTTTTCATCACTGAGAAATCCTTGGGTCATGAGATGGTAGCAGTCACAGAAATCCAGACTCAGTTTTATTGAAGGGAAAAGAATTGCATCCTTCCTTATCCTGCCATGGCTGCTTTCATGATTCCTAAATTATATCTACAGAGGACTGTTGAGTCTAACCTAGAAATATTTTCTTTGATGAAACTTTCATAATTTCCACATAGATGTAGCTTATTTCATTTCCTAACACTGATTACTGTAATAGTCACTCCCACTCTTCACCATAACATTTTATAGTTTCCAGAAGAAGAAGAAATTAATTGATCCCTTTTCTCTTTACACACTTGGGTCTGTTTATGCCAAGGATTTAGATGATTCCCAGTAGTTTTCTCAGTGCCAGCATCCTCCTTTTCCTAGGTACTTTGCCAGAAGAAAATGGAATTTCTAACCTTACTCGACAGGCTTCTGGACAAGGCATCTTGTGAGTGTTATGAGGTGGGGAGTGTAGCCCCAGATTTGGGGTCAAAATACCCTGGTTCAAGACCTGTATCTGATGCTTACTACATCCATTTCATCTTCTATAAAATATGAATGGCTAAACTGTCTCTCTCATAGAGTTGTGATAAGTAAAGTACATTATAAAATGTAAAACATTAAAGTTAGCCACTATTAATAAATGACTGTTATAAAGTACTTAAAGTTATATTTGATTTATGCTATTTTCCAAATACCAGAGTTTATACCCAAATTACTCTGGCATAGAGGGAAGTGGGTCACTTTGATTAGCCAAATATTAAGTGCCCTCCTTGGAGTTAAGAAGACTTGAATTTTCATCCCACCTCAGACTTTTATTAGCTGGCAAAATCACTAAAACTCCCAGAACCTTACTATTCTTATTTTTTAAATTAGAGGTTTTGACTCAATGATCTCTAAGATCCCCTCCAGTCCTAAATCTATGATCTAATATCTATGAATATTTTATACCAGGCATCTTAAAATCATCTTTCTTCTCTGCAATAAAGTTACAGAATAGAATCAGCAAACTAAATAATTTCCCCCTAATATTAATAGGTAACTAGGTAAACACGAAAATAGAGGCATATAAAACATCAGGAAATAAATAAGTGGGAAGCAACAGGAAATAGAGTCTGAATGGTAAAGAGGGATGCTCCTGATACCTATTTCATCTTCCTTATCTCATTAGTCTCTTTCAAAAGAAAAGTGGTACATGCTTGCTCAACATTTATTTTTAGAGGTTTTCTATTACAGGGTATTTTGTAATATGACAGCTTCTCTCATTTTGAAAGCCACGACAGGTTATAAAACCACAAACTGCCAAATAGATTAGGACAGGAAAGAAATCAGTTATTTATAGAGGAAGCTCTGTTAAAGGCATCTCTAATGAAAAGGGACATGCCCATAAATATAAACAGTTCATCAAACAGGAAACACAGAACAGCTTAGGTCTTTCTGTGTCCCAGAAAGACTTTTTGGCAGGTTGTCTATGTCAGTTGTCTTTCCTGCTTCATGTATGCCTCATTGGCAAAGATTTGTTTCTTTTTCTTTTTTAACTCCACACAGCATTTAGTGTAATAGGCACTAAATAAATGCTCTTGATTGCATCTTTATAAGCAGTAATGCTGAAATATGGGAAAAATAATTATAGGTGATAGGAAAACTGAGCTCTAGTTCCTGTCCTGCCGTAATATTTGTTGGAATATCAGGTTTTTTTGTCAATAAAAGGAGGGGTAAGGGCATTAGGTACGTCGATCAGTCGACCAATAATGGCTCTACCATTGGGCAGCCACTGAACCATACCCTGAGGATGCAAATAAAGTAGAATTCTTATTTACAAGGGGTTTTTTAAGAGAGAAGACAAGTATATGCAGAATAGAGAATAAATAGCAATAAATACAAAGTAGTTTGGGAGGGAAGGCATTAGCAGTTAGGGGGATCAAGTAAACTTCATAAGGAAGCTGATACTTGGAGTAAGGAAGATCAGTATCCCAAGTGGCAGAAGTGATAAAAGAGTGCATTCCAGACATGGGCAATAATGGCCAGTGCAAAGGCAGAGAGATGAGAAAGTGGAATGTTTTGTGAGATTGGGGGTAATGGCCAATGAGGCAGGAAAGATAATTGGAGGCCAGATTGTAAAGGAATTTAAAAGTTAAACATAGGAGCTTTTATCTTATTTTACAGGCAATAGAGTTTTTCAAGTCATTGTTAATTTTTTGAGTGGAGGACTCACATGGTCAGATCTGCACTTAAGTAAAAATTCTTTGTGGCAATACATATAGGATAATTTGGAGTAAGGAGAGAGACTTGAGGCAAAGAGATCAATGAGAAATTTCAGGTGAACGATGCAGAGAGAGGAAGAAGAGAGGAGAGGAGAGGAGAGGAGAGGAGAGGAGAGAGAGATGGGGGTGGGAGTGGGGGGGAAGGAAGGAAAGAAGGAAGGAAGGAGGAAGGAAGGAAGGAAGGGAGGGAGGGAGACAGGAAGGAAGGAAGGAAGGAAGGAAGG